>NW_006922567.1:246018-248463 GCF_000298275.1 Orycteropus afer afer
AAAAAAAAAAAAAAAATTCCTGCCTTCACGGATCTTACACTCTAGTGGAGAAAACAGACAAGGAAAAAAAAATCAATTTCATGTCCGTTTGTGGATTAGAAGAAAGAGAAAATAGAGTAAGGGAGATAGAAAGTGATTGTGAATGTGCTTTTTTGGATAGAGTGATCAAGGATGTATCTGTAAGGAAATGCTATTTGAAAAGATCTGAAAGAGAGGTTGTAAGACTTGCAAAGATCTAGAGGAAGTGTGTTCCAGGCAGAGAGAACAGTACTTGCAAAGACTCCGAGAGAGGAATGTGCTTAGCAAATTCAAGAAACAAGGAGGCCAATATGGTTGGGGCAGAGTGAATGAGGGGGAGAGTAGGAGAAGACAGGCTTAAAGAGGAAACATTAGGCTAGATTGTCTGGGGCCTTGTGGGGCCTTTGTATGGACTTTGGATTTTACTCTGAATTGACATGGGAGCCACAGAAGGATTTGAGCAGAGGAGAGACATGGCCTGCTTTAGAATTTAACAGGATCCCTCTGACTGCTGTGAGGAGAAAGACTATAAGGAGGCAAGGTTTGAAAGAGGGAGGCCAGTTAGTAGGCCATTACATTTATCCAGGCAAAAGATATTCATAGTTTGGCACTTGGAGGGGGATCTCTGTAGGAGATCCTGGATAGAGTGGGAGAACAATGTGAAACAAAACTCATAATCATTAAAAAAATAAAAGGACCAGGTTTTCTGGTCTGATAGAGCTGGAAGGAACCACTGAGACTATGGCCCCTAGCTGCCCTTCAGGTCTGGAATTGAACCCACTCCTGTGGCTTCCAGCCAAACAAAAGACAGGCATATGAGCTGAACATTTATTTATGTTAGGTAGCTTGGAGAGATCGATCATGGGAGATCAGAAAGGCTGTGTGTGCACAGGGAGACAGCTCAGGGGACAGGAGTGCATGGGAGGGAGGGACACAGGGAAGAAGTAACTATGGGAGGGAAGCTGTTGCATTGTGGGAAATTGTAGTCAATGTCATGAGACAAAGTGTATGTGAGCTGCTGTATGGAAAGTGAATTTGCTTTGTAAACTTTCACCCAAATCACAATAAAAATTAAAAGAGAGAGAGAGAGAGAGAGAGATGTGTTGGTAGTATGGACCAAGATAGCAGCTGTGGGAGCGGTGCGAAGTGGTCAGATTGTGCATGTATTCTAAAGATAGAATTGAAAATCCCTGATGGATTGGATGCAGACTGTGAGAGGAAGAGGGGGGTCAATTATGACTTTAACATTTTTGACCTGAGGAATGATTTACTGAGATAAGGAAGACCAAGGGAGTTCAGACTGAGAAGGGGAGACATCAGGAGCTTAGTTTGGCACAGTTAAGCTTGAGGTGCATATTGGATACTCAAGTGGAGATGTCAAGTAAACAATTGGATGAATGGGTCTGGAGTTCAAGGAACAGGTTCATTGTGGAAATATAGATTTGGGAGCCATCCGTGTATAAATGGTATTTAAAGCCATAGGGCTAGATGTTATTACCTAGAGAGTGAATGTAGGAGGAACAGAGGATGGGGAGGGGACAGGGAAGACAATAGAGGAGAGGGAGCAGAAGAAAAAATTGAGAGAAGAGCCTTGGAGTGTTCCAAAGATTTAGAGGTCAGGTAGAAAAGGAGCCAGCAAAGGAAACTGAGAAGGCATGGCCAATGAGAAATATTTATCCAAATCCTCCCTGTCTTTCAAGTCCAGCTCCAAGGCTATCTCTTCTAAAACACTTTCTTGAAGATTTGGCCAAAAGTGTTCTCTCCCTTCTTTGAACTCCTATACATTTTATTACCTTACTTAAAGAAATGGGGAAAATGGGAGTAAACAAGTCTGAGTTTGTGCCTCATCAGACTCTCAGTTCCCTAAAGGCAAGACTCCTTTCCCAATAGAGCCTGGTGAGACCCCTGAGACTATGGCCCTTAGCAACCCTTCAGGTCTGGGATTGAAGTCACTCTTGTGGCTTCCAGCTAAGTAACAGACAGGCATATGAGCTGAACATTTACATCAGGTAGATACACTACTTGGAGCAATGTATGCACAAGGAGACAGCTTGGGGTGGGGGTAGTGTATGACAGGGAAGGACACAGGGAAGAGGTAACTATGGGGAGGAAGTGGGAAGAGAGCATTGTGGGGAATTGCAGTAAATGTCATGAGACAAAATGTGCATGAACTTCTGTATGGAAAATGAACTTGCCCTGTAAACTTTCACCCAAATCACAATAAAAAAAAACTTACAAAAGACACCTTTCCCAGTTAGGCCCAGAAGCTTTTGCAGCAATTTGGTAGTGTAGTGCCTAAGACACTTGACTGCTAACCAGAAGGGTGGTGATACAAATCCACCAGCCACTCCTCGGAAGGAAGATTGGGCAATCTACTTCCATAGTGATACTGCCTCGGAAACCCAAGGAGGGGTCGCTATGAGTCGG
>NW_006922567.1:248563-250159 GCF_000298275.1 Orycteropus afer afer
GGCAATCTACTTCCATAGTGATACTGCCTCGGAAACCCAAGGAGGGGTCGCTATGAGTCGGGTCTGACTTGATGGCACATAACACCAACAACAACATTCACAATTTTTACTGCCTACACCATCCACATTATTTACTTAGTATATTTAATTAATATTATGATATTAATATGCTATATAAAATATTATTTAATTAATATATTTCATTTAATTAGACTTTTTCTAGTTTTTCAATCCACTATTGATCTTTTTATTTTTATTGTGATTTGAGTAAAAGTTTATAGAGCAGATTCATTTTCCATATATCAGTTCACACACATTTTGTTTCATGACATTGACTGCAATCCCCCACAATGTAACAGCTCTCTTCTCACTTCCTCCCTGTAATTACCTTTTTCCTGTGTCCTTCCGTCCCATGCACTCCTGCCCCTTGAGTTGTCTCCCTGTGCAAACACTACCCTTCTTTTCTCCTATGATCAATTTCTCCAAGAAGTTTATCTACCTGATGTAAATGTTCACCCCATATACCTATCTATTGCTTGCCTGGAAGCCACAAGAATGAGTTCAATTCCAGATGTGAAAGGTGGCTAGGGGCCATAGTCTTAGGGATCTCACCAGACTCTTTTAGACTAGCAAACCTGGTCTTTTTATTTATTTATTTTATTTTGAATTTTGTCCCACATTGTTTTCCCACTCTATCCAGGATCTTCTGCACTGATCCCCCTCCAAGTGGTTGGCAGTGGCAGCCAGGCACCATCTAGTTCTTCTGGTGTCATGGTTGTGTAGCCTGAGGGTCACATGGTGTACCCGTCTCTTGGACTAATTATTTCCATGCATCTTTGGTTTTCTTCATTCTTCTTTGTTCTAGATGAGGAGAGACCCATTGTTGCATCTAGATGGCCATTTACCAGCTTTTAAGACCCCAGTCAGTACTCACCTAAGTAGAAATGTAAAATGTTTTTGTGTAGTTTGTTATGCCAATTGAGCTTGATGTCCCTGCGAACATTGTACTGAGCCCACAGGTCCAACTACTTGCTCCCTCCAAGTACCTGGCTATGGCCAAGAAGTCACCACAACCTTGCTCCTTGTCAGCTCTACTATCCACCTGGACATTCTCACAGCACATACAAATACACAAGTAGAAATATTGTCTGCTAACCCAACATGGTCATGGGCACACTATCCCCTGCCTAGACATACCTGATCTATCCACCCATCTATCCACCTGGAGATCAATGCTTGCCATCACTGACGACTCAGTACTGTACATGAGAAAGGGTTCATCTTTGTTGTCGGTACCTCCCATTTACCTCTTCATGTCTTCCTCTTCCCCAATGCTATTGTGTTCATCACTCACATTTGGTACATTGCCTTTTCCTTCACCCAAATCATACTTTTCTCCACCTAACTAGCAGTGTTCCTTCCTCTCTCCTCCCACCCCTTGTAACCAGCAAAGAAAGCTTCCTTTCATATATAAACCTTTCTTTGAATTTTTACAATAATGAACTAATGCAATATTTGTCCTTCTGTGATTGACTTATTTCACTCAGCATAATATCCTCCAAGGGAGCTCTGGTAGCATAGTGCCTAAGGTGCTTG
>NW_006922567.1:250309-252208 GCF_000298275.1 Orycteropus afer afer
TACAAGGTGTTTTGTAGATTCTACATTATTCTTTAGTGTTGTATAGCATTCCATTGTGTGTATGTACCATAGTTTGGTTATCCATTCTTCTGCTGATGGACACCTAGGTTGTTCCATCTTTTTGTTGTACTGTGATGCACATGGGTGTGCATATATCTGTTTTTGTCCGGGTTCTCACTTCTCTAGGATATGTACCTAGTAATAGGATTTCTGGATCAAATGGTATTTTCAATTCCAACTTTTTAAGGAATCACCAGACTGCTTTCCACAGTGGTTGTATCATTTTAAAGTACCACCAGCAGTGTATGAGAGTCTCAATCTCTCCACATCCTTACCAGCATTTATTTTCTTTCTTGTTGAACTTTGCTATTAGTGCTGGAGCAAGATGGTATCTCATTGCTGTTTTGATTTGCATCTCTCTAATGGCTAGTGATCGTGAACATTTCTGCATGTGTTTGTTGGCTGCCCAAGTCCTCTTTGGTGAAGTGTCTATTCATGTCCTCTGCCGATTTTTAATTGGATTGTTGAGTTGTTGGAGTTTTCTATAAATTCTAGAGATAAGTCCCTTGTCAGACATGTCATTGCCGAATATTTTTTTCCCAATCTGTAGGCTCTCTTTTGACTCTTTTGGAAAAGTCTTCGGAAGCACATAAAAATTTAATTTTTAGAAGGTCCTCTTCATCTAGTTTATCTTCTGCTGTTTTTGCATTTTAGGTTATGTTTGACAGTATATTTAGGACATAAATTAGGGCCCCTAAAGTTGTCCCTAGTTCTTTGCTTGAGAAATATAATAGTTTAATGTTTCACATTTAAGTCTTTGATCCATTTGGAGTTAGTTTTTGTGTATGGTGTGAGGTAGGATCTTGTTCCTTTTTTCTACAAATGGATATCCAGTTTTGCCAGCATCGTTTGTTAAAGAGACCATGTCTTCCCTGTGCAATGGATTTCAGCTCTTTGTCAAAAATCAGCTGGCCATAGGTTGATAGGTCGTTTCTGGGTTCTCAATTCTGTTCCACTGGTCTATGTGTCTGTTGTTGTACCAAAGACAGGCTGTTTTGACTACTATGGTGGTATAGTAGGTTTTTAGATTTCAGAGTGTGAGACCTTCTACTTTCTTCTTCAATAATGCTTTGCTTATCTGGGATCCCTTTCCTTTCCATATAAAATTAGTGATTGGTTTTTCCATATCCTTAAAGAATGTTGATAGGATCTGGATTGGGATTGCATTGAATGGATAGGTTCCTTTGGGTAGTATTGATATTTTCACAATGTTCAATCTTCCTATCCACGAGCATGGTATGTTCTTCCATTTATGTAGATCTCTTATGATTTCTTGAAGTAGGGTTTTGTAGTTTTCTTTGTACAGGTCTTTTGTGTCAATAGTGAGATTTATTCCCAAGTATTTTAATTTGTTTGTAGCTGTTGTAAATGTTATTGATTGCCTTATTTCCTTTCAGAATCTGTTTGCTAATGTAGAGGAATCCAACTGATTTTTTAATGTTGATCCTGTATCCCAAGACTATGCTAAATCTGTCAATTAGTTCCAGTAGTTTTTTTTTTTTTCTTTTTGTTGAGTCTATTGGGTTTTCTATGTATAGGATCATGTCATCAACAAATAGGAATAGTTTGACTTCTTCCTTACCAATTTGGATGTCTTTGATTGCCTTTTCTTGCATTATTGCCCTCACTAGGACTTTCAATACATTGTTGAATAGAAGTGGTGATAGAGGGCATCCTTATCTGATTACTGTCCACGAAGGGAATGATTTCAGTCTCTCTCCATTGAGGACAGTGTTGGCTGTTGGTTTTGCATATATGCCCTTCATTATGTTGAGAAATTTTCCTTCTATGCTTATTTTTCTGGGAGTTCTTTTTTTTTTTTTTAAATCAGGAATGGGT
>NW_006922567.1:253377-254938 GCF_000298275.1 Orycteropus afer afer
TTAAGGAAGGTGTTGTTCAGTTTCCATGTGTTTGCTCTTTTTCCATTGATCTTCCTATTGTTGATTTCTAATTTGATAGCATTGTGATCTGAGAAGATGCTTTGTAGCTTCCCACTGTTTTAAAATTTATTAATACTTGCTTTGTGGCTTAACATATGATCGATCTATCCCGAAGAATGTTCCATGTGAGACCAGGTTTGCTGGATTGATAGAGACTGGTGGAACCCCTGAGACTATGGTCCCTAGCTGCCCTTCAGGTCTGGAATTGAACCCACACCTGTGGCTTCCAGGCAAATAAAAGACAGGCATAAGGTTTGAACATGTACCTGAGGTAGATACATTCCTTGGAGAGAACAATCATGGGAGAAAGAAGGGCTATTTATGCACAGGGAGACAGTTGGAGGGCAGAAGTGCATGGAGGGGTGGGAAGGGAGGTGCTGCATTGGGGTAAATTTTTCATTCATGTTGTAATTTTGTTTTTGTACTTCCAACATTTTTCTGGGGTTTTGTCATGGAACAATGTGTGTGTGAATTGCTGTATGGAAAATAAATTTGCTCTGTAAACTTTCACCCAAATCACAATAAAAATAAATTTTAAAAAAAGAATGTTCCATATACACTGGAAAAGAATGTATATTGTGCTGTTGTTGGGTGAAGTGCTCTGTAGATATCTGTAAGGTCAAGTTGATGGACTATATTGTTTAATTCTGCATCTTTGTTAAGTTTCTTTCCAGTTGTTCTATCTTTCATTGAAAGTAGTGTATTAAAGTCTCCTACTATGACTATGGAATCATCTATTTGTTTTTTCAATTCTGCTAAGTATGGTTTATTTATTTTGGTACTCTTTCATTCCATACATAGATATTTATAATGGTTATGCCCTCTTGTTCAATCAATCTTTTAAGCATTATATAATATCCATGCTTGTCTCATATGGTGGTTGTTGCCTTAAAGTATATTTTATCAGAAATTAATATTGTTACTCTTGTTCTTTTTCTTTACCTTTTGCTTGATGTATCTTTTTCCAACCATTGATTTTTTGTCTATTTTTGTCTTTGTCTCTAAGGTGTGTCTCTTGTAGACAGCATATTGATGGGTTATGTTTTCTTATCCACTCTGCAACTCTCTGTCTCTTGCATGGTGTATTTAATCAATTTACATTCAGTGTAATTATTGAGAATTATGAATTTGTTACTGTTATTTTGTTACCTTTTTTATGGTATGGTTGTTTCTTTATTCCACAAAATTTTCCATGCTGAGCTCATTTTGTTTATGAGCTGTGTTATCATTCTCTTTGTTTCTATTATTTTAGAATTTTCTAAATATTTTGGCTTGTCCTCTTCTTTTAATTTTGATGTGAAGGTTTATCATTTTTCTTTGAGGTTATCCTGTGATTTATAATTTTCTTCCCAAGTTTACAACAGTCTGTTCTGTCTTGCAATTGTCTTGAATTCCTCACCATTTAGAAATTCTGTAACTGCCCTGTTTTTTCTTCTTTTTGGTTGTTTTTGTCTGCATTGGCCAATTGATGTCTCTGATTCCATGTTTATAGTCTTGTAAG
>NW_006922567.1:255374-256858 GCF_000298275.1 Orycteropus afer afer
AAATTCTCTTCCAACAAATCTTCAACAATTTTCTCTGTGTTTTTATTTGTCTTTTCCTGTTCTGGAATTCTGATTACATTAGGTTACTCCTCTTGATGGTATCCCATATGAATATTAGGCTTTCTTCATTTTGTTCTGATCTTTTTTCTGATTGATCCTTTCCAAAGAAGTATTGAGGTATTTGTCTTCAATCTCAATAATTATTTCTTCCATTGATTTGATTCTACTTCTTTCCCCATTTGATGTGTATCAATTTCTGACAATTTAGTATTAATCTTCTGGATTTCTATCTGTAGATTTTGTATCATTTCTAATTTTTCATTCATGTTGTAATTTTGTTCTTGTACTGTCTTCCAAAATTTTTCTGGGGTTTTGTCTGTATTTTCCTTGATCTCTCTCTCAGTCCATTGAAGATACCTAAACATAATTATTTTGAATTCCTTTTCAGGGAGTTCCAATGCTGCGTCTTCCTCAGGGATGTATCCTGGCCCCTTGTTTCTACTCCTTTATCTTGCTTCTTTATATGTACTGTGATGGTCTGTTGTCTTGGAGACATTGTGACATTGTTGTATTTATATTTAATGGGTGATTGCATGTTGGAGCTCTGGTGGCATAGTGCCTAAGATATTTGACTGCTAACCAGAAGGCTGGTGGTTCAAACCCACCAGACACTCCTCGGAAGGAAGATTGAACAATCTACTTTTGTAGTGATACTGCCTTGGAAACCGAAGGAGGGGTTGCTATGAGTCAGATCCCACTCGACAGCAGTGAGTGAGTGAGTTATTGAGTGTATGTTGGAGTGATTCACCCAAGATTTCCATTTTCTTTGTTTTGTTTGGATTTATCTGAGTAAGCAGGGTACTTTTCTTCTCTATTCACTTATTGGCAGCACTTATGCCCTCACGACCTGTCTCCTGATGTGTGTAATAGAGAATGAGAGTGGGTGCACAGATCTCTGTTAGCTGTTTGTGAGTCAGGTTCATATTGGCTGTTGTGTGTCATTGGCCAGTTAATGCAGAAGCAAGTGGTTGCCCTCACTCAGTAGTTGGGGCTGCTGTAGGTGTGGGAATGGTTGGGTCATATGGGCATGGGTGCTGTCTCCCACTCAGTTAGATAGAAACAATTTAAAAAAACTACCAAAATTATAATTGAGGACAAAAAACACATACTGCATAAACACATAGGAACAATCACCAAAAGAGAAGGGGGAAGGCAATAAATGAGACAAAATATTTAAAGAAATACTTTCAAAAGACAAAAGAAATATAAATAGAAAAAAGGAAAAAGTAATCCACAATATCTGGGGGCAGGGAAGCAAATAAAAGAAAAGAGGTAGAGTAAGAGAATAATGAGGAAAAAATGAAAAATATACAAAAAGAATAAGAAGGGATGAGAGGGCCCACAAGAAAGAAAAAAAAAATAGGAGCCAGGAAAAGGGAAGAGAATCAAATGTCCAAAACTAGAACCTGAGATGGGGCGGGGGG
>NW_006922567.1:256958-260470 GCF_000298275.1 Orycteropus afer afer
AAGGAAAAAAAAGGAATAATTTAAAAACAAAGAAAAACCAAATTTAGAGGTAGGGGGGCAAGGCACCCAGACTCTGTTAGAGCACACAGACTGGGTTGGAATTCCTGCTGGCCCAGAATGTGGGTGGAGGTGAGGGATGGCCACATCTTGGTTCACCAAGAGGATGTAGGGTATAAAAATAAAAAGGGGAAAATAGCACTTTTCCAGTTGTCAGTTTCCGGTATATCCATTCCATCTTCGGCAAGCATAGCCTATTCTTAGGTCCTTGGAACCTGAATGGGAATGCTGTTGCTTTATATATCCAAAATGGCCACAGCTTGTAAACATTCAAAATGGCTGCACCCTCTGAATCACCGAAAGTCAAAAGCTCAGTTTGTCTCCTTTGTTCTTTCCCTTTTTAGTCATCAACCACTGGTGCAGTTGTCGATGCAGCCCTTGGTGAGCAGGGCTAATGGTTAGGTTAATTCTCAGGTCCTAACAACACTTGGAAATATTCAAACTGTCCATGCTGTCAGGATAGCTGAGAGTCTGCAGCTCCCTTTGTCTCCTTATTCACTGTTTTCATTCAGGTTCTTCTACTAGTTGGTGTTTAATCCACTTCTGTGTCCTTCCTTTTAAAGCTCAGGGCTCCTGGATTACCTTCTGTATCTGTGCCAATTGGTTTCTCATTACTTTGTTGAAGAGGGTTTGTGTAGCTTGTCTGCCTATTCCACCATCTTACCAGAAGTCTTAAATAAATAGACCTTTAAAGGTAATCTACGTTACTCTTAACCTAACCAGCAATATCTGTGAGTTCATGAGTTCAATATGTTAGTTATATTTTGAATGCACATTATAGTACATACATAATAATTACAGTAAAAATGTTCAGTTATGTCCTACCTAAAATTAATTTGTGTGTCAAAAAGTGGAATTCATTCTACACTTTGGGAAACACAAAGCCTTAAAACCAGCTCCACCATTTACCTACTATGGGGTCTCTTTCCTGGTCTGACAAATGGAGTCAATGAAACTACATCATCACCTGGTTTTCTCTCCCTCTCTCTTCTAGCATATTCCTTCTATCTGGCTTAATGGCACTATTTTGTTCATTTTCTCTACCCATCCCCCATCCTCCTCCTTCTGTGTGTATCTTTCTCTATGTCTCTGTCTCTTTTTTTCGTTCTCTATCCCTGTTCGTCCTTTCCTCTTTCCTGTCCCATCAGGATCATCCATAATAAAGTCTACATTGCAGAAGTCAAAGAGAAGAAGCACCAGGCAAAGAAATTCTGTGAGGAAGCCCATCAACAGGGGAATACAGCTGCCCTTGTGGGAATCAGATAAAATTCCACCTAGTCTGAAACCTGACTAATTCATCTTGTCGTGTGATCAGGGGCAAAAAGCATTCTCAGGCATTCCAGGACTCAGTGTCTACCTCTGTAAAAAAGGGACAATGATCTTTTTCATGCAATTACATGAGGATGATGTGAGTTAATGAATATCAAAGCCTGAAATACAGTAGATATTTAATAAATGGGAGTTCACTTCTCAGTACCACTTTCCTCCTCCCACAGGATGTAGCTTAAGAATCACCACTTTCCAAAAAGTTATGTGCAAATGAAATTTTTCTAACTTGAATACTGTTGCCTAATAGAGTTCCATTCTGCTGGCAGAAATCTATTGTCTTCCATCAAGGATTCCTTCCATCTTCTAAGAGTTTCATCAAGCAAATAAACTTTAGGCTTTGGATACTGCATATGGAATAGTTAATACCTTTTAAACAATAGTTTAAAGTACAGAGGAGGAGTGGGTGTAAGGGGTTATTTGAGGGGAAAGAGGCATGTTTGTAAATTGGGAAACCTTCTTGTAAAACAAATAATTAGTCCCTAATTATTCTGCTCTAAATTGGGTTTCCTTAAAGGTGAGCTGCCTGTGATATAATTTCTCAATCAGAATATTTACAAAGATGAATGAGAGAGGGAGGAAGGTCGAGTGGGTAAATGTGTGGATGACAAGACTACAGAAATGACTTAAGGATTGATTGTTCAAGAGACATTGAACCAGAGGCCTGGTCATGTCTGCTGGGGGCAGAGTTGGAGAGATCAGAGGCAGGTCATCTAACTATTCCCCCTTAAACTTTATGAGACTCCATGCCTTTCTTACTCTCTTCCCTTTCTTGCCCAGGGACCGGGAGTCAGAGAAATTCCCCATCTCCACCAGCCTAACAGCAGTTATGGGGGTGACATTTTCTTTGGACTATAAGGAGCTGCCAGGGGGAACTATGGTAGCATAGTGCCTAAGGTACTTGACTGTTAACCAGAAGGCTGGAGGTTCAAAACCGCCAATCACTCTTCGGAAGGAAGGTTGGGCAATCTACTTCCATAGAGATACTGCCTTGGAAACCCAAGGAGGGGTCACTATGAGTCAGTCCAACTCAACGACACATAACAACAACAACAACACAAGGAGCTGCTACAGAGGCACCAGGGCCAGGACCAACTGGTGGTGAGCCTGAGACCTAACCAATTGGTGACAAGGCTGAGCATAGAGGTCATAGTGTCAGAAAGGACAGGTATTGCCTACATGAACATACCACCATTAAGGACTAGCCATCTGCTCACAAGCTCCCACACAAGTATGTGGGCAGCACCATGGGTCAATCACTAGAAGTATCCATCCTTGGAAGGGAACATATATGTCTCTTTCCCCTGGGCTTCACTCTAGTGCCACTTATCCCTTGTACTTACTGCCAAGTTCCTTCCACATTAAAAGTGATAAAAGGGCATGTTTGGAATAGGAGATACTTGAGTTAAAACACTAGTCAGGCATTTGTAGGTGTTATGAACTTGACATGTCACATAACATTCCAGAGTCTTATTTCTATTCTTTAAACAAACAAAAAACACAGGGGAAGAATGGTAAGTTTTTTGTTGGACATGGTGAAATCATGTATTAACAATGGGCAATGATGGAAGCCATGCTGCCAAATCTTGTTTGTCCGTGAATCACCACTGAGAATGGAAGGGAATGAAAAAACAGTGTGCAGTGCAGGCAGCCTTTGAGGATCTGTCTCAGAGAGCAGAGAGGTGCCAGACTTGTTTCAAATTTCATCAAGAGGTTTTCAAAGACTAGTACTAGAGACTGATTCCATCAAATTCAGCATGTGAGCTTTAAAAACTGTACATTCCTGGACCCCACCTTGTGAAGTCTGGTTCAGTGAGTTGGGGTGGGAGCCAGGAATGTGTGTTTTAAAGCAGTTTCCATGTGAACTTGAAGCCCAGCAAGGTTGGGAACCCCTGTATGGCTTACCCACTTCATCTAAGAGATGAGTGGACAGGCACAGAGAAACAATTCATCTCATGTGGTCACACTTACACAGTTCTTTAGATTCAGAGATTGTGACTAATTTGACCCTGTTGCTGACCCAGAGAGGCAGTGTGGTATGTAGAGTGGAGAGGAACAGACAGGCACACAGACCCAGGTTCATATCAAAGCTTTGATCTGCCCCTAATAGGAGCTTTAGTTTTTTCCCA
>NW_006922567.1:261045-264238 GCF_000298275.1 Orycteropus afer afer
CAATCCTGTGGGGATAAAACAGAACAAAGACCTCTGAAAGGAAGGAAGCCAAGGGAATGTATGTAAACAGGCACAGCAGAGAGTATGGGGCTCCTTTGCCCCTAAGCTTCCTGACAGCTGTAGCAGGAAGGGGGGTGGGGGAAAGCAGTTCCCAAGTTTCTCATTTATGGAAAAAAAAAAATGAGGCACACAGACGTCCAAATGGACATTTTTCTAGGAATAAAATTCCAGGAGGCTCTTGTGGCCAGCTCAGCAAATACAAAGGACCAGAAATTCATCTGTGATTTCATGAGACACTGAAAGGCTTTTTGCACATGGGATTCTGAGAGTCAGAAGGCAGAGGGGGAAGAAAACATGAAGTTCTAGCCCACAGGATACCTTTGCTGGACTGTGTTATTTCCCACAACAGTAGGGGGTATAATAGGATGAGATCTAGGCCCTGTCTGTCTCTCTCCAAACATACACCACACTGCTTCTCTGGAGGCAGACCCAGTATCCTGCTCTATCTCTGGATATGACAGTCCTCAGGGCTAGAAGATCAAAGATTGAGTTCTGAGGTGGATGGGAGGTGGCCCACAGTAAGGATGTGTGTGAGGGTCAGAATGCCATAGGCAGAGGGATGAAGGGAGGGTTGGGTCTGTTGAGCTGGGTTTCCTAGAGGAAGCAGGGTAGGGGCTGTTTGTAGACTTGGAGAGGAGGGTGGTACTTGGGCAGGTAGAAGGGCATTGTAAACAGGAGAAGCAGCAGATGGTAGATGTTTCACCCTCCCAGATGTTGTTTCTTTAGCTGTCCCTTTCCCTGGTTTGTCTGCTGAGCCCTTCATGGTACCCCAACTACCCACACAGGTGAGGCTGACCCACTCCCATCCACCAGGATCGAGAGGGGAGAGACCTGTGCTCATAGCACCTTCTGCCCATCAGTGTGAGACCAGTCTGCCTTCTCCAGCTCAAGCATTATGGCACACTTCCTGGTGCAGTATGATGTGGTCATGGAGGACATCGTTGGAGAAGTGGAAAGAGCTTGCTTGGGCTTTGGAGTCACACAGGCAATGACATGGCACCTACATGTTGCTCCTGTGACACCTGGGACACCTGAGGACCAGGAAACATCAATAGGATGATGGGCAGAGACATATGGCTTTACACTTTGGGAGGCACCTATGAATCCTAAGATGGTTGGTGACTTGAAACTGTATACATATTGAAGCACACACCAAATGAACCCACCATTTCCACTTGAGTCAAGTTATTGTTGTTGTTGTTATGTGCCATGGAGTCAGCCCTGACTCACAGCGACCCCTCCTTGGGTTTCAAAGGCAGTATCACTACAGAAGTAGGATTGCCCAACCTTTCTTCCAAGGAGTGGCTGGTAGATTTGAACCACCAGCCTTCTGGTTAGCAGTCAAGTCATAGCTCATTTTAATGATTCTTTTTTCACAGTGAACCATTGGCCAATAATTGCTCTCTTGCAATCAAAAACTCTCATGTTTTATGGAGCTCTATATACCCAAACTTTTTCTTAGACTTCCCCACTCTCTCTTTCTTTTTTTTTTTTAAATTTTGTATTGTCATTTGGGTGAAAGTTTACAGAAGAAATTGGTTTTCCATTTAACAATTCATGCGCATTTTGTTTTCTAACATTGATTGCAATCACCACAATGTAAGAGCACTCTTACACTTACTCCTTTTGTTTACCATTCATTCTTCTTTCCTATCACTTCCTGCCTTCTAAACTTTCTGTAGTTATTTTTTTAAATTGGGATTTGGGTGCAATTTTACAGAGAAAATTCATTTTCCATTCAACATATACATTTTGTTTATTGGAATTGATTGCATTCCTCATAATGTAACAGCTCTCTTCCTACTTCCTCCCTGTGGTTAACTTTTCCCTGTGTCTTTCTTTCCTTTGTATTCCTGCATTCTGAGCTATCTCCTTGTGCAAATGCTGCCCTTCTGATCTTGTATGGTTGATTATTCTAAGGAGTGTACATATCTGGTGTAAATGTTCACCCTATAGTCCTGGAAGCCATGGGAGTGAGTTCAGTTCCATGCTTGAAGGGTTACTAGAGACCGTAGTCTCATGGGTTTCTCTATCAGAGAACAGTGAGCCTGGTCTTTTTTATGATATTGAGTTTTGTTCCACATTTTTCTCCCACTCTATCCAGGATCTCCTATTTGGATCCCTCTTTGAGTGGTTGACAGTGGTAGTCAGGCAACAACTAGTTCCCTGGTCTTTGATTTTTTTTACTTTATTCTTCATTATTCCAGTCAAGGAGAGACCAACTGTTGCATCATAGATGGCCACTCCCAAGGTTTTAAGACCCAAGTCGCTACTCATCAATGTAAGATGTAGAACAATGTTTTTGTGTAGTATGTTATGCCAATTGAGCTTGATGTCCCCTGTGACCACGGTCCAGAGCCTGCAGGCCCAGTGACTCACTCCCTCAAAGGGGTTTGGCTGTGGCTAAGAAGTTATCATAACTTTGCCCGATTAACTCTATTATATATATGAACATTCTTACAGTACATACAAATACATATGTAGAAATATCATCTGCCAAGCTTATATATGGTCATGGGTATATTCCCTTTTGCCTAGATATATCTGGTCCTTTTGCCTTTCTACTTATATATTCATCCATAGATTAATGTTTGTCATTACTTATAATGCAGTTGTTGTTGTTGTTATGTGCCGTCGAGTCAGACCCGACTCATAGCGACCCCTCCTTGGGGTTCTAAGGCAGTATCACTACGGAAGTAGATTGCCCAACCTTCCTTCTGAGGAGTGGCTGGTAGATTTGAATCTCCAGCCTTCTGGTTAGTGGTCAAGTGCATTAGGCACTATGCTACCAGAGCTCCTTATAATGAAGTAGTATGTATGTAAATGTATTTACCTTTGTTTTCTGTACCATTTGTGCACCTCTCCATGTCTCCTTTTTCCTTAGTGTTATTGTGCTGGTCACTTGATTTTGGTATATTGCCTTTCCCCTTCACCCAAATCAATACTTATCTCTTACCTATCTAGCAATTTTCCCTCCCCTTCCCTCCTGTGACTGGTAACCAACAAAGAAAGTTGCCTTCCATATGTAAAATTTTCCTCAATTTTTTTTTTTTATTAGGATTTGGGTGAAGATTTACAGAGTAAATTCACTTTTCATACAGCAGTTCACATATACTTTGTCTCATGTCATTGA
>NW_006922567.1:289314-290439 GCF_000298275.1 Orycteropus afer afer
TTCTGTCACCAAGGCCAAATTTTCCAACTACTGGTGATTCTTCTTTGTTTCCAACTTTTGCATTCCAGTCACCAGTGATAATTAACACATCTTGATTGCAGGTTTGGTCAATTTCTGACTGCAGAAGTTGATAAAAATCTTTATTTTCCTCATCTTTGGCTTTGGTGGTTGGTGCGTAAATTTGAATAACAGCAGTATTAACTGGTCTTCCTTGTAGACATATGGATATTATCCTATCACTGACAGGATTGTACTTCAGGACAGATCTTGAAACATCCTTTGTGATGATGAATGCCACGCCATTCCTCTTCAAATTGTCATTCCGGCATAGTAGATCATATGGTTGTCTGATTCAAAATGGCCAAAACCAGTCCATTTCAGCTCACTAATGCCTAGGATATTGATATTTATGCATCCCATTTTATTTTTGACAACTTTCAATTTTCTTAGATACATACTTCGTACATTCCATTTTCAAATTATTAATGGATATTTGCAGTTGTTTCTCCTCAATTTCAGTCGTGCCATTTCAGCAAATGGAGGTCTTGAAAGCTTTACTTTATCCATATCAGTAAGGTTGGTCCTACTTTGATGATGCAGCTCTTTCCTAGTCATATTTTGAAAGCCTTCTGACTCAAGGGACTCGTCCTCCTGCACTCTATCAGATAATATTTCCAGGATATTCACAAAGTTGTGCAGTAATGTATCAGTGTTTCTCTGCTATTCATAAAATTTTCCTTGGCCAATTCTTTGAGAAGTGGATGGCCTCTTCCTTCCTCTTAGTCTGTCTCAGTCTGTAAGTTGTACTGCAACCTGTGCACCATGTGCAACCCTGCCGGCCCTTGAAACACCAGCGGCACAGCCTTAAGCCTCACAGTAACATGCAAACCACAATAGTACAACAAACCGGAAGACAAGTTTGTCTCACTTAGCTGTTCAAAACCTCTCCATCCTCCCCTTACCTGGAACCATGGCTGCTGCTCTGCACTGTCGTCCCCTCTGGCTTCTCTGTGTCCTGCTTTCCTGGCTGGTGGGAGTGGGGCCTGTGTCCCTCTCTGTACCTGGATTCTTGGCTGCTTCTCTGCTCTGTTGTCCCCTCTGGCTTCTCTTTCCCCCACTTTCCTG
>NW_006922567.1:291684-296557 GCF_000298275.1 Orycteropus afer afer
ATGAGTCGGGGCTGACTCGACAGCACATAACAACAACAAAAACATGTATAGGATCATATCATCTGCAAATAGGTATAGTTTTACTTCTTCCTTCATTATTCTTTTCTTTTGGTAACTGCAGGCTGTTTTTCTAATTGTTGGAGATTTTGGGATAAGGTGTTGATTTTGGCTCTTTCTTCTTTTTTGATGTGTGCATTTATTGCTATGAATTGTCTTCTGATCACTGCTTTTCCATGTCCTAAATATATTGATATGTTGTGCTTTCATTCTCATTTGATTCTATGAATTTTTAATTTCATTTTTTATTTCTTCTTTAATATTGGGCAATCTACTTCCCTCATAATACTGCCTCGGAAACCCAAGGAGGGGTCACTATGAGTCAGATATGATTCTATGGCACATAACAACAACAATTACCCAGTAGTTTCCAATGAGGCTGTTTTTCAGTTTCCATGTGGTTAACTTTTTCTGTTGATCTTCCTATTGTTGTTTCTAACTTTATAGAATTGGGATCTTAGAAGATACTTCACAGTATTTTAATGCTGTTATATTTATTGAGGCTTGCTTTGTAGGTTAACATATGTTCTATCATGGAGAACGTTCCACATGCACTGGAAAAGAATGTATATTGTGCTGTTGTTGGGTGAAGTGTTCTGCATATGTCTGTAAGCTCAAGCTGGTTTATTTTATTGCTTAGTTCTGTGTTTTTGTTCAGTTTCTTTCTATTGTTGTGTCTCTTATTAAAAGGTGTATTAAAGTCTCCTGCTATTACTGTGGAGTCATCTATTTGTCTTTTCAATTCAATTTTTGTCATAAAGTCTATTTTATCTGAAATTAACATTACCACACTTGCACTTTTTTGATTGCCATTTGCTTAATATATCTTTTCTCATCCTTTGATATTTAGTCTAGTTTTTGTCTTTGTGTCTAAGGTGAGTCTCTTGTACACAACATATTGATGTGTCATGTTTTTTTAATCCAGTCTGCAACTTTCAGTCTCTTGAGTAGTAGATTTAATTTATTTGCATTCAGTGTAATTATTGACAAGTATGAAGTTATTGCTGTCATTTTGTTGTGTTTGTGATGTTGCTGATTTCTTTGATTTGTATAATTTTCTGTGCTGAGCTGATTTTGTTTATGAATTTTATCATTTCCTTCATTGCTATTTAGTATTTGTGAAATATTTGTTTCTTTCCATTTTATTTTGATGTGAAGGTTTATTAATTTTCTTTTACTTTACCCTCTGATTTATTATTTTCTTCCCAAGTTTAGAACACTCTGTTTTAGCTCACAATTTTTTTTTTGACTTCCTCTCCATTTGGAAGTTGTGTACATACACCATTCATTCCCCTTTTTTTTTGTTTTGTAGTTGTCCTCATTTACCAACTGATATCTCTGGTTCCATATTTACAATCTTGTAAGTTTATTTTACTTTGGATATTTCTATGTCTGGGTTGGTTTCTAGGTTATGTCATCATGTGTGTTAATCATTGGTTCTGTCTGCTGATGTTGTTTTTTTGTCCAAAGGATTTCCTTTAGCATGTCTTGCAAGCTTGGTCTGTTTTTTAACAAATTCCCTTAAGTTTATCTGGAAATTTCTAAATTTCACCACCATATTTTAGGGACAACTTTTTTGGTTATAAAATTCTTGGCTGGCAATTTTTTTCTTTCAGTGTTTTATACATGTCATCCTATTGCCTTCTTACCTGCATTGATTCCGCCTAGAAATCAGAACTTAGTCTTATTTGTTGCTCTTTGTATGTAACTTTTGTTTTCCTGTGCTACTTTCAGGACTCTTTGTTTGTCTTTGGTTTCGGTGAGTTTGACTATGCTATGTCTTGGAAATTTTCTTTTGGAATCTATCTTGTTTGGGATTTATTGAAATTCTTGAATGGGTATCTTTTCATCTTTCATCATATTCAGGAAGTTTTCTTCCCACAAATCTTAGACAATTTTCTCTGTGGTTTTATTTGTCTCATCCTGTTTTGGAATTCCAATTACACATAAGTTATTCCTCTTGATGGTGTTTCATATGAACCTTAGGCTTTCTTCATTTTGTTTTGATCATTTTCCTGATCAATCCCTTAACAACAAAGGAGTATTGAGAGATTTGTCTTCAATATCACTAATTCCATCTTCCATTGATTCGATTCTACTTTGCCTTTTCAATGTGTTGTCTATTTCTGAAACTTAGTATTAATCTTCTGCATTTACATTGGTTGTTTTTGTGCAGTTTCTAATTTTTCATTTATTTTGTTTGCTTGTTCTTTTATTGTTTTCATAAACTGTTCTAGACTTTTTTCTGTGTTTTCCTTAATTTTGTCAGTGCTTCCCTTGATTTTGTCATTGTTTTCCTTTATCTGTCTCTCAATCCATTGAAGGTACTTAAATATAATTCTTTTGAATTCCTTATCAGGTAGTTCCATTGCCAGTTCTTCATCAGGGAGGTTTTCTGAGTCTGTATCATAGTTTCTTTTTTATAATACTTCATCTTCCTTCTTTGTGTGAACTGGGATGATTAGTTGTCTCTAAGACATTGTGATGTTATTGTATTTATATTTACTTGGTGATTGTATGTTGGTGTGATTTGCCCAGTTTTTTTTTTTTTTCTTTATTTTCTTTTGATATGTCTGAATTATCAGGGCTGTTGTGCTATTCTATTTGTTAGCTGGCAGCACTTAACCACCTGTTTCCTGGTGGGTGTGATAGAGGATGAGCATGTGTACAGATCTCTCTTAATTGTTCAGAAGAACAGTTGAGGGTGAGTTGTGCTGGTATTTGTCATCATCTTTCACTGGTGCAGAAGTAAGTGGTGGCCCTCACCCAGTGGATGGGGCTACAGGAGGTGCAGGTGTTTGGGGTTGTGTGGGCAAGGTTGTTTTCTAGTCATCAGCCTCCAGTGTAGTTGCCCATTCACTCCTCAGCAAGCAAAGCCTATTGTCAGGTTGCTGGCCAGATCGGAATGCCTTTTGCAAATACTCAAAATGGCCATGCTGTCAGGATAGTCAACAGTCCACAACTCTATTTGTCTCCTTATTCACTGTTTTCATTCAGGTTCTTCTACTAGTCTGCATTTAATCCACTTCTTTATTGTTCTCTTCAAAGCTCAGGGTTGTAAGATTATCTTCTGTATCTATTTCAATTGTTTTCTAGTTTCTTTTTTGTAGTGGGCTTATTTATCTTGTCTGCCTATTCTACCATCTCATGGGAAGCTCTCTCTCTCTCTCTCTCTCTCTCTCTCTCTCTCTGTTTTTAAAAAATTATTTTTGCTTCATTGGAGCCATATGCATAAACAGAGAATGCATAAATTGAGGGTTCACACAATTGTTGAGAATGTGCAGAGTTCCTATGCCCTACCCCTTGCCCACAGCACTGAGCCAAAGCCCTTGGCTCGAAGAGGATGAATCACCTAGCAGCCTAAAATGCCTTATCTGAGCCTGCCTTTCCAGCCATACTTCCCACTGCTCTGAGCACACAAACCATTCTCCAGCTGTCCCACACCATACCATAGCCTTTCTCACAAAGCACCTGAACCTGCTACCAATCTCTCTGAGCATTTGCTTATACCATATCGTCCTCTGGAAATGACATTCCTCCTCTCTCCATTGGTTAGTATTCACTTTGTTAAAGACTGCACTTAAATGCCACCTCTCTGATGACCCAAACCCATTTGCAACTCCTTTTTCTGCCCAGAGCTAAATTGATGCTTTGGTTAAACCCTTCTTCATGCACATATTCATCCACTCAAATTTTAACACCTGAGTGGAGCTACTCTGGGCACAGTCCTCACTCATTGACTTCAGGAACTCAGAACTCATTTGGACACAACCTAAGGAAGGACATTCTCTCTCCAGAATCACACAGTCCTGCAGGAGCTAGACATGTAAACCTGTACAAGTTGAAGGACATTCTAGGTCTTTTGTAGAAATAAATAGGATTTCACTTCCACTGGGGTAGATAAGGTGAAGGGAAAGGCATGCATAGAGGGAACAGTATGTGCAAAGATGAAATGGCCTACTGTACAATGGGAATACAAGTAATTCAACCTGTCAGAATAGGAGCTGAGGGTACCCTGCTAACAGAGACCAAAACCAGTTGTTCTGTCAGAGATGTGTTTAGTTAGCTGAGGCATTCACCTGCTTTTTCATTCTTTAACTTTTCCATAATAACCTAGCATAGAAATATAGATAGAAGAGATGGAGCTAGATATTAAATAGTATGTCTGACTCTCACCCACTGTGTGGTGTGACTTCTGATATCACCCCATCAAGAACCCCTCAAGTCACTTTCCATTGCCTACTCATCATTCAAATCTTTCTTGCTTTCAGTAGTTACTCACTAAGCACTTAATCTGTGTCATGCCTAGCACTAGCTGATGTTGAGAACCATCTAGTGACTCACAGGCACATGGTGCTTACTATAAACAGGGAAAACAGGTAGAGAGTACTAACACAACATAAAAGTGCTCTTTCAATGACAACAGGGGTATGATGGAAGACATAAGGAAAGCAGAAGGTAGTGAAGGAAGGCTCCATGGAGGAGTTGATGGCTGATATGGGTGTTTAAGGATGAAATAATTTTTCAAAGTGAGGGAGTCCTATGGGAAAAGGAAGGCATTCTAGCAAAGTGAGGACTGCATGACAGAAGGAATGGAGGCAAAAAATATTCAGCTCTGTGTAGGGAAGCAAGGCATTTGACTGCTAACCAGACGTGTGGTGGTTCAAACCCATCAGCCACTTCACAGAAGGAAGATTGGGCAATCTACTTCCTTAGAGATAAAAAAAAACAAAAACAAAAACAAACTCATTGCTGTTGAGTGGTTTCCAACTCACAGTGACCCCTCCTTGGGTTTCTGTAGAGATACTGCCTTGGA
>NW_006922567.1:296657-298572 GCF_000298275.1 Orycteropus afer afer
GCGGAGGTTTGGGTGTAGTTGTATCATCTGGGGAGACAGAAGAAATGGTCAGAGATGAGACTGAAGGCAGGTAAGTAGTGCAGCAACATCATAAAGAATGCAGGATTTGTCCTTAGGTGTCCAGGGTGTCATGAAAGGGAATGACTTTGTGTTTTAAAGGTCCAGCAGCTGGTGAGAAGAAGTATGGATACAAGGGCCCATGCTAGAAGTAGGGAAACCTGAGAGAAATAGGGCTTGAACATGAGCTTTGGTAGTTTGAGATGGAGAGGAGGGTGGACCTAAGAAATATCCAGCAGATAAACCCAGCAGGGATTGGTGGCTAATTGGATGTGAGGAGATTGGTGCGTAGGAGCAGTCAGCAGCAACAGTCTAGTTTGCATCTGGGGTGACCAGGTGGATGGCTGTGCCCCAAATGAGAAAGGAATACAAGGACAGTATTGTGTGGTGGTGTGGGAGATAATTAGTTCCTTGTTTGGGTGGGATGCTGTGAAGGCATCTTCAGAAATCCAGGTGAACAAGTTCAACAGGAGTGGACACAAAGTTCAGGAGGAAGAGAGTGGCCAGGACTGGACTGTAGAAAGAGACCTGGAAGTCAGGAGCAGAGGTGACTCCGTGTTTGAAAACAAGAGCATGAGGAAGCCACCCATGGAGAATACACAGATTGGGAAGATCCAGGGTGGCAATGTCTGAGGCAGAGCTACCAAAACCTTGAACTACTGATCTTCTCAGCCCTCAGGGCACCCAGCTGGACCCTGAAACACTCTTGCTTGCATCCCCAGTGACTGCTTGCTGAACAGCCCTCAGTCCATCCCCAGTGTTTATTCCATTGTCTTTGTGTGCCCTGACATGAAAAGTATTGGGGAGCAGTGGTAAGGGTGGGGGCAGAAAGGGGAGCCCATGAAAGCAATGGGTCAGAGAAATAGTAGAATCACAGGTGAGTTTGCCATTTCAGAATCCCAGCAAAGTGAATTTTGAAGAAAGCAGAAGTGCAGTGTAAAGAGAATGGAAATGCACCCATTGAGTTTGGAAACAAACTAGGCATTGTTTCCTTTAGGGGAGTAGTGTCAGTGTAGTTGTGGGGATGGAGCCAGTCTGTGAAGTCTTCAGGGGGAAATTGAAGGTGAGAAGGCATTTCAAGGATAATTTATTACCATGGAATGCTAAGGGAAGAGAGAGGCTGGTTGGAAGTTTGGGTGGAATGTGGAAACAAGGTGTTTTGATTTAGTCTGGAAAAACTGCAAATGGGTTTATACTCAGAATGGAAGACTCAGTAGTGTGTCTGTTGTGGGGGATGGATGTTGGGGAGGAAAGGCCTGACTGATGGAGTGGGTGCAGGGAGCTGGGAGTGCACTGGGTCTAGGGCAGCACTGTGTTGGCATTAAACAGGGGAAAGAGGTATGTGGGGTGGTGTACCCCTGTGAAAGAGTGGGGTGGGCTGTCGATGGGCATATAGTCTGGTGCTCTCAGCTTTCTTGATGAGGTAGGAGGTGAGGTGGCACTAGAGAGCTGTGTGAAGGGGACAGTTGAAGGATTAGAATGACTGCTGAAGGGAGTGGGAGAAGATGGTGAACCGGGACGTGCCATGGGTTATACAATATGAGGTAGGGGCCCCAGTCATGGCTGGGACCTTGGGTGGGTTGTTGTTGTTGTTGTTATGTGTGTTGAGTCAGACCTGACTCATAGCGACCCCTCCTTGGGTTTCCGAGGTGGTATCACTATGGAAGTAGATTGTCCAACCTTCCTTCCGAGGAGTGGCTGGTGAGTTTGAACAGCCAGCCTTCTGGTTAGCAGTCAAGTCCCTTAGGCACTATGCCACCAGAGCTTCCAGCAGCTCTCACCTCCCAGATGTGGGAGGCTGACTGGGACTCTGCCCTTGCCTTGGGTGGTTGCAGGTTGGGTGACTCAGGCCCTTGGG
>NW_006922567.1:298691-299981 GCF_000298275.1 Orycteropus afer afer
GGAAAAGGAGGACAGAGACACCTTTGTAGTCAGAGAGTGTCTTAAGGGCAGAGAGGGAGATAAGCTAGTTGCCTCTGGTTTCAGGGGCTGAGCTGATACTGGTCCTGAGGGACCCCAGCCACCCCTCCTTGTCCCTGGTTGTCCCAGCTCCAGAATCTGCTGAGGGAGAGATGGCCTGGGAAAGGAGGGAGTGGTCAGCAGCCAATCACATCCATGACAGCCTAAGGCCTCTGTGCCTGGACTAACCAATCCCCTCCAAGAAGACAGCTCCCTCAGCCCCTGCTCCTCCTCCCTCCTTGCTCTGCCCAGCAACAGCAAAGAGGAAGTCCCTGCAAACTCCCAGCCTCTGGCAGGGACTGGAACTGGGTCCCAAGCTCACTCTATAGAGAGAGGTTAAAACAATATTTAGAGTTCCTGGAGCCCAGGCAAAATGTCCCTGGGGATTCCCAAGGCCATCAAAGCCAACCTTACTCAAAGACAGGAAATCATTCACCCCACAGTTCTGGGGCAGGCTGACAGGCTGAACAGCAGAAACAGAGTTTGGGTGGAAGAGCCAGGACATTGACCAAACAATTTCAAAAATGCCTACTTAAAGGAAAAGACATTATGAAAGAGAATAAAGGAAAATCTATTTTTGATTAGCTTTCAGAAACTTTCTTGCTTTCACTTCTTTTTGTCCAGGTTTATGATGCCTCTTTTACTCCTTTCTTTGCCACCAGAGGCCTCCTGCCTGTGGAGAAAAATGTGGTCTTCATTATCCATGTGATCATCTATGTTTGGTACCAAAGTGGAGCAGGTAACAAGAATCCTGGAGGCTTTCCATAGCCCTGAAAATAGGAGGCCCAGAAAGCAGAGCATGCAGGAAGAGTGGTGCTCTGGGCCCAGAAACCCTGCCATCCCATCACCCTTGAGTGTCTAACAGGCCCGGGGGTTCCATAGAGTACTGGACCCTCATGTAACAGGAGCCACGTAGAGCTACAGTCACAGAATCTTAGAAATATTTGAGACACAGGCAGGGCCTGACTCCAGAGAGACACTCAGTCATAAAATTCCAGGGTTTCTAGGGGCTAAGAGTCACAGAACCCTCAAGCCAAAGAGCCCTGGGATCACAGAATTCTGAACCAAAAGAAAAAAAAAAAAAAACACCTCAAGTACCAGAGACTCTGAAACTTCCTGAGGCCACAGGGCACTTAGGTTTCAAAGTAATAACAGTACAAAAATAAAAAATCTCACTGCCATTGAATCAATTCAGACTCATAGCAACCCCTATTGGGTTTTGTAGACGGTAAA
>NW_006922567.1:300816-302593 GCF_000298275.1 Orycteropus afer afer
TTGCATCTAGATGGTCACTTGCAAGCTTTTAAGATGCCAGTCGCTACTCACCAAGGTAGGATGTGGAACAATATTTTGTGTAGTGTATTATGCCCCTTGAGCTTGATGTCCCCTGCAGCCATGGTCCCGAGCCCGAAGGTCCAACTACTTTCTCCCTCTGGGTAGCTGGCTGAGGCCAAGAAATTACTACAAGCTTGTCCCTTGTCAGCTCTACTATATACCTGGGAATTCTTACAGAACATACCAATACACTTGTAGAAAAATTATCTGCCAACTTTTACATGGTCTTGGGGACACTCCCCGCTTCATAGACATACCTAATAGTTCAGCCTGTCCACCCATCTATCCATGCGTATACCCATGTTTGCCTTCACTGACAATTCAGTACTGTATGTGTAAAAGGGTTAATCTTTGTTGTCTGTACCTCCCATGTACCTCTCCAGGTCTTTCTCTTCCTCAGTGACACCATGTTGATCACTCACATTTGGTACACTACGCTTCCCTTTACTCAAATAAATACTTGTCTCTACCTGTCTAACAGTTTTCCTACCCTCCCCACCAACCCCTGGTAACCAACAAAGAAAATTTCCTTCCATATATAAACCCTTCCTTGACTTTTTACAGTAACAGACTAATACAATATTTGTCCTTCTGTGATTGCCTTATTGCACTCAGCATAATGTCCTCCAAGTTCATCCACATTATGCAGTGTTTTGCAGATTCTGTGTTATTCTTTAGGGTCGCATAATATTCCATTGTGTGTATGTACCATAGTTTGGTTATCCATTCTTCAGTTGATGGACACCTAGGTTGTTTCAATCTTTTGGATATTGTAAATAGTGCTGTGATGAACATAGATGTGCATATATCTATTCTTGTGCTGGCTCTCACTTCTTTAGGATTGCTGTTGTTGTTAGGTGCCATCAAATCATTTCCGACTCATAGCAACCCCATGCACAGCAGAAAAAACACCACCTGATCCCACGCCAGCTCTATTATCCTTGCTATACTTGAGCTCATTGTTGCAGCCACCGTGTCAATCCATCTTGTTGAAGGCCTTCCCTTCTTTCGTCGACCCTCCACCTTACCAAGCATGACATCCTTCTCCAGGGAATGGTCCCTTCTGACAACATGACCAAAGTAAGTGAGATGAAGTCTCATTCTCGCTTCAAAGGAGCATTTCAGGTGCCCTTCCTCCAGGACAGATCTGTTAGTTCTTTTATCAGTCCATGGTTCTTTCAGGATTCTTAAACAGCACCACAACTCAAAAGCATCAACTCTTCTTCAGTCTTCCTTATTCATTGTCCAGCTCTCACATACATACTAGGCAATTGGAAATATCATGGCTTGTGTCAGGCACACCTTAGTCCTTGAGGAGACATCCTTACTCCTCAGCACTTGAAAGAGTTCCTTTGTAGCAGACCTGCCCAGTGCTATGCATCATCTAATGTCCTGACTGTTGCTTCCATTGGCGCCGATTATAGAACCAAGCAACGTAAATCCTTTGACTACCTCAACCTTTTCTCCATTTATCGTGATGCTGCTTATTGGTCCAGTTATAGGATTTTTGTTTTCTTTATAATGAGATGTAATCCATACTGCAGACTGTATTCTTCAATCTTCATCAGCAAGTGCCTCAAGTCATCTTCACTTTCAGCAAGCAAAGTTGTATCATCAGTGTATCTCAGGTTGTTAATGATTCTTCCTCCAATTTGGGTGCCACGTTTTTCTTCATATAGTCCAGCTTCTCGGATTATTTGCTCAGCATATAAATTGA
>NW_006922567.1:315552-316414 GCF_000298275.1 Orycteropus afer afer
GTCTGTATCCTGCTCCCTTGTTTCTACCACTTTATCTTGCTTCTTTTATGTGGACAGTGATTTTCTGTTGTCTTGGAGATATTGTGATATTGTTGTATTTAATTCTTTCCAAACGGTGAAGAGCAGCTAAGGGTAAGTCAGATTCTTCTTGGTTGTTGTTTATCATTGGCCAGTTGGTGGAGAAGGAAATGGTGGCTCTCACTCAGTAAGTGAAGCTGTAGGAGTGGTAGGTGTAGTTGTGTTGTATGGGCACTGTTGCTGTCTCCCACTCAGTTAGACAAAAACAACAATCAAATAACCATCAAAAAAGTAAAAGCAAGTAGACAAAGGGACAAAAGACACATCATGTAAACACACAGGAACAATAACCAAAAAGAGAAAAAAAAATCCTGCAATATTTGGGGAGAGGACAATAAGATAAAAAAGGTAGAGTAGGAGAATAATTAAGAAAAAAAATGTGAAAAATGCAAAAGAGAAAAGCAAAGAATAGGGTTAACCATGAGAAAGAAAAAAATGGGAACCAGGAAGAGGGAAGAGAGACAAAGCTGAAAACTAGAACCTGGGAAGGGAAGAATAAAGAATTATGATAAAAAGGACAATAATAGTAATAATAATTTTTAAACAGACAAACACAAACAAACTAAAAGAAAAAAAAGGAAAAAAATCTGGACAGGTTTTGGGTAGGCACTCAGGCTCCATCAGAGCACACAGACTGGGATGGAGTTCCCATTGGCCCAGAAGGTGGATGGGAGTGAGGGATGACCACACCTCCATTCACCAAGATGGTATGGGGTATAAGAGTAACAAGGGGAATATTGAACCTTCCCAGTCAGCGTCCAGAATGTCCTTGTGGTTCCCGGCA
>NW_006922567.1:317059-318136 GCF_000298275.1 Orycteropus afer afer
TTCCTTCCAAGGAGTGGCTGGTGGGTGTGAACCGCCAGCCGTCTGGTTAGCAGGCAAGTGTCTTAGCCACTATGCTACCAGAGCTCCCAGTAACAGTATAGCACACTGGAATTGTAGGATTTAGGAAACATAGAATTCTGAGGTCATAGAACCTTTGAATCTTTTAACCTTTCTGCCAGAGCATCTTTGAGATGGAATTCTGGAGCCATAGACCTTTTGACTTATGTTCCAGCAAACAAAGAAGCTTAGTCTTTTAAAGCATGAAACCCTAAAGTGCAGGAAGAAGCGTTTTCAAGCCATAGCTGTTTGAGGCTCTATAATTATAAGGCCTTAGAGTCCAGTTATAGTGCAGTTTTTGGACCTTAAAGCCATTGAAACACAGTACCCTTGGGACATAAGGCAATAAGATTGAGGATCCATTAAATTTTAGGGTCATAGAGATCTAGTTGTGCAAAGACCTCAGAAAGTCACTGAACCTTAAAACTCTGGAAAGCTAGGAACTTTGGACTATATAGGGCACTGAAATCTCAGAGGTTTGGAATCATACAGTCTCTGGAATTCAGAGTTTTGGAATCATGGAGTCCTGAGGCCCATCATCCCTTAGAACACAGTGCTTGGTTATCATAATTCCCTCATGATATAAGAATTATAAATAACGTAGCCTTTGGTAACTTATTACTCAAAAAACAATTATGCCTGAAGTCATAGAATTCTTAAGTTGTATTAAACGTTGAGCACATGGACATGAGTCTTTGAGTCATTTTGAACTTAGGATGCTCAAATTATATAGTTATGAAATCAAACAAGTGTTAGCTGTATCTTAGAATCCTGTGGCCATATCATGCAACAACTAGGGAGATTGAAACTCCATGTATGTTGTAGAAACTCTGAAATGTGCCCTTGAGCAGAGAGCAGCTAAAGCAAATGGAAGTAATGACAAGATTAAAGAGCTTAACAGATTTCAAAGAGCAGCTTGAGCAGACAAAAACAAAATCTGCAAAGACCAAGAGTTAGAAAACCAAAGGGAAGAACACACTTGGCATTTCTCAAGCTGAAAGAACTGAGGAAAAAATTTAA
>NW_006922567.1:319176-321791 GCF_000298275.1 Orycteropus afer afer
GTGATACGGTGATGACACAACTGTGCCTGCTGAAAGTGAAGAAGACCTGAAGCACTTACTGATGAAGATTGAAGAATACAGTCTGCAGTATGGATTGCATCTCAATAGAAAGAAAACAAAAATTCTCAGAACTGGACTTATAAGTAGCATCACAATAAATGGGTGAAAAATTGAAGTTGTCAAAGAGTTCACATTACTTGGTTCTACAATCAGTGCCAATGGAAGCAGCTGTCAGGACATCAGATGACATATAGCACTGGGAAAATTGGCTACAAAGTATCTCTTTCAAGTGCTAAAGAGCAAATATGTTTCCTTGAGGACTAAGGTGCACCTGACACAAGCTATGGTATTTTCAATTGCCTCATATGCATGTGAGAGCTGGACAATGAATAAGGAAGACCAAAGAAATTTGATGCTTTTGAGTTGTGGTGCTGGTGAAGAATGTTGAAAGTACCATGAACTGCTAAAAGATCTAACAAATCTGTCCTGGAGGAAGTGCAGCTGAATGCTCCTTGGAAGCAAGAATGGCCAGACTTCGTCTCCCCTACTTTGGTCATGTTGTAAGAAGTGACCATTCCCTGGAGAAGGATGTCATACTTGGTAAGCTGGAGGGTTAACGAAGGAGGGGAAGGCCCTCAACAAGTGGCTGTGGTGATGGGCTCAAGTATAGCAGGGATCATGGAGCTGGCGTGGAACTGGGCAGTCTTTCGTTCTGCTGTGCATAGGGTTGCTAGGAGTTGGAGACAACTTGGCGGCATCTAACGACAACAACAACAACAACACACCCTGTTCTCACAGAGCTCCGTATCTGGATGGAAAATGAAAATATTCTACCATAAGACAATCAGAGAACATTCTGGAACTGGAAATATCTGGGTGAACAGGGCATGAGTCAGAGTAGGCAACTCAAAGAAAGGCTTCCTGGAGAATGATCAACTGAAAGAACAGTGAAGATATCAATAAGTAAAGGGGAAGTAGGAGGGTACTCTATCTGAAGACCACACCAAGAATAAAATTATGAAGACAGATGGAAATTGGATTTTCTAGGGGTTCATGAGAAGATTAGTCTGGCAGAAACAGAAGGTGTGATAGAACAGGTTAGATGGAACAGAACCAAGGCATGGAAGGCACCTATAAAGATCTAAAATCATAAAACTCTTAAATTTCAGAATCTTGGAATCATTGAATCTTAGGTCATGGGGTCCAGGAACCAAAGAACACGTGGTTACTAGAGCTCTGAAAGAATAGAGCATAAACCTTTTAGACCAGCACTGTCCAGTAAAACCTTATTGATGATGAAAATATTCTAAAATTTGGTGCTGTCCTATATGGTAGCCACTAGCCATATGTGGCTATCAAACACTTGAAACATGGCTACTGAAAGTGAAGAACTTAATCTTTAATTTTTATTTAAGTTTAAGGAATTTACATTTAAATTTAAATACAATACATAGACCTTATTGCCTTGTACATAAAGAGCCCTTTGATCTTATAGACCTTAAGTCTTCACCTCATCCATAGCCCACAGACTGCGAAAGCCATGGGTGCTATCCTCAGTGATCTGTGGGCCAATGACTACTTCAACATCATCTTCTTTTCTGACACAGTTAGTGTCTGGAAAGCTGGAGGCTCCATCCAGGCCACCTTCTAGAATGCCCACAGTCCCAAGGACTACCTGAGTTTCATGGAAGCTGATGGGTGTCTAAATGGAAAGTTTGTAATGATGGAAATTCCTAAAATGCTCCCTTCATTTCTCCTCTCCCCTCACCTCTCACAGTACCTGAAATACCATTATTACATTTTATCCAAAGATGTCCCTTCAGCCTTCTGTTTTTCCCTCCCATTTCCTAGTGGAAAGAGGACAGTTGATTTCTCCACATGTATTATGGAACATTTCTCTTTGGGCCCGAATTTCCTCCAATTTAAAGCAAACACTCAGAAAAATTTTGCTAAAATATTTTTATCAATAATTCAAATATTTATTTCCAAGAATTTGCACAAGCTGCTGCTCTGATTTTGCCTTTTGATCAGATCTCTCAGACAATTACTGAAGTCTTCCTCAACCCATCAACCATTTTCAACTCATACCTTTCTTTCCCTGTAGTAAGAACATGGGGAGTTCTGTATTAAAAAAACTCACTCTCGTAGAGTTAATTTCCACTCATAGCGACCCCTCCTTGGGTTTTCGAGGTGGTGTCTCTATGGAAGTAGATTGCCCAATCTTCCTTCTGAGGAGTGGCTGGTTGATTTGAACCTCCAGCCTCCTGGTTAGCAGTCAAATGCCTTAGGCAATCTAAATGGATAATGAGACATCCCTCTGGGAAGTAGACAATGAATAGTGTGGGACAGGGAGTGATTAAAGCCAAAGGCATGTGGGTCCCACTGTCAGATCTCAGGAAGCTCAAAGAAAAGAGAGACTAGGACCTGGGAGAAGGTGAGCAAGTTGGGTAGCATAAGTAGCAGAAACAGCTTCAGCAAAGATAAAGAGATATGACTGGACCTGGGAAGTTGGTGAGGTGCCTGTTGTTGATGTTGTTGTTATGTGCCGTCGAGTCAAACGCGACTCATAGCGACCCCTCCTTGGGTTTCTGAGGCAGTATCACTACAGAAGTAGG
>NW_006922567.1:322021-324477 GCF_000298275.1 Orycteropus afer afer
GGGCTCCAATGTGGGGAGGGTTCCGCTCATCATCTTCCTGACAGATGGGGAGTCCACGGTCAGTGTGACAACTCCATATGATCCTCTCCAATATCTGTCAGGCACTGGGACACAAGATGTCCCTTTTCAGCTTAGCCTTTGGGGATGATTCTAACTTCCTGCTGCTGCACTGCCTGTCCCTGGAGAACTGAGGAGCAGTCCAGCTCATATATAAGAACAGTGAAGCAATCCTGCAGTTGGAAGGCCTCTTTGAGTAGATCTCTGTGCCTCTGCTGGCAGACATGAATCTTGAGTACCTGGGCAGCTTGGTTGGGGCCTTCCCTTGGGCACTTTTCCCTAACTACTTTGGTGACTCAGAGCTGCTGGTGGCAGGCCAGGTGCAACCAGATGAGCAGGAGCTGAGCATCCACCTGGCAGCCCGTGGCCCCCAGTGTCAGATTCTCATGGCCCAGCACAGTGAGGTGGCCACCAACAGCAGCCAGAGGACCTTTGGTTGCTCAGGAGATCTAGGCCCCAATGTGGCCCACTTCATCTGCCACCTGTGGGCCTACATCACTATTGGACAGCTTCTGGAGGTATGCTTCCAGGCCCATGATACCACCACTCATCACCTGCTGGCTGCCAAGGCCCTCAGTCTATCCCTTGAATACAGTTTTATCACATCTCTGACTTCCTTGGTCATGGTGCAGACCAAGCAGGCCAGCAAAAGACAGAAAATAAGTCCCTACCACAGGTGGGCCAGGTATCATCATGCCTTCATCCACCAGCTGGCATGGCCAAAGGGTAGGCAAAGCCCATCCAGCCTTGGTGCCCATAATCTCCTCCAAATCAAGTTCTGTGGGACTAAAGACCTACTTATCTTCAACTACTACTATCTCTACAAAGAAGATGTCCAGTTCCAAGGAGCTGGAGATATTGGATCAGAGCCCTAGAACTCTATCATCCCCAGCACATCCAAAGTCTAAAACTCCAGCACAACAGGATTCTGGCATCTTGCAACAGCCAACTCTCAGGATGAAACCTGCTGCCCTTGTGCCCTCAGATTCTGGTGCTCACCAAAATCTCAATATTCTATTATCCATGAATCCTTAGCCACAGGTCCCAGCACTGAATCCTGGAACCCCAAGCCAGCCCAAATCTAGCACTATGAACCATGTTACTCCACTGGTAACTCCAAACCTGGTGTTCCTTCACAACCTAAACAACATGTCCCATCACACCCCCAACCCACATTGCATTCATCCAAGAGCCTGCCACAGCCCAGAGCTGGAGTCCCCATACTTATATCCCAAAACACTCACCACACACTAGTTCTATATTTCCTGCTTCCCAAGCCCCAAGAAACTTGCCCGTACCTGGTATCCTCTTACACAAAACCAAACTCAAACCAAACTCATTGCTGTCTAGTCGAATCCAACTCATAGCGACCCCTCCTTGGGTTTCCGAGGCAGTATCACTACGGAAGTAGATTGCCCAATCTTCCTTCCAAGCAATGGCTGATGGGTTTGAACTGCCAACCTTCTGGTTAGCAGTCCAATGTCTTAGGCACTATGCCACCAGGGCTCCCATCCTCTCACACAATACTTCTAAACACTTCTAAAATTCTACCACCACTTAAACCTAGTGCCCTACCTCACCAAACTTCCCCAAACCTATTATTCTCTAAACCTGGGATCCTAACCCCCCATTTAGCCAAAAATTTACTCTCCTCAAGACCTACCAGACCTAGGCCCATACCTGCTCAGAGCCTAAGCACACTTGCAAGTACAGTTTCATGTCTCACAGCTCCCAACAGTACCATGGCCACCTCTGTCTTTGAAAAATCCCTCCCCACTCCCTTTACCCCTGCCCTGCACTCACTGCTGCTCACTGGAAGGTTCTGGCATCACCATGATCTGCTGCCAGGCCCCAGAGCAGCAATCCAATTCTGGGACCATCTTTGCTAGGAGCGCCAACAATGGGGCCTATCCAACAGCTTCAGGCCTACACCAGAAAGCAGCCATTGAAATCTGCCAATCTTCTTGTGTCCAGGCACCGTTTCTGAGGCCGTCAGCTTGCACCTTCTCCTCAAGGAGGTAGAGCTACTGTTTGAGTCAATGGTGGAGTCCAAGTTCATGGAGTCTTTGAACCCACCAGCCTTCTGTACCTTCCTCACTCCTGACAAGGATGGTGAGTGCTATGGGCAAGTGATCCAGTTACTAGTAAGGGCTGGGAGTTTGCAAGGCTTATGCAGATCCTAGTGATAGTACAGCTTCTTGCTTGCTTTAAAACTTTGGGCCAAAAGTACATAGGCACTGAACTGGAGGCCCTGGGAGAGGAGGGATGTTAAGATTGGAAACACTGAACAAAAACAAACTGTCTAAGCTGTGGGTTTGACATTTGTTTTGTTGGGCAAGAGAATTGTTCGTGCTTCCCAGGCAGGGAGGAATGTGGGGGGTTAAATGAGAGCACTACAG
>NW_006922567.1:328302-328758 GCF_000298275.1 Orycteropus afer afer
TAAGGGAATTTGTTAAAACCAGATCAACTTTATAAGAAATACTAAAGGAGGTCCTTTGACCAGAGAACCAATAATAGCAAACAATAACCAACCATTAATACACATAATGACATAACCCAGAAACTATGGAAGTATCCATCTGCTCAGATCACATGTTATAAAATTAGAAATCAACAATAGGAAGATCAATGGAAAAAGTGCAAACACATGGCAAGTGAACAACACTGTCCTTAACAATAACTGGGTAATAGAAAAAATGAAACTAAAAAATTACTTGAATCAAATGAGAAGGAAAATGCAACATACCAAAATATTTGGAACACAGCAAAAACAATGATCAGAGGCCAATTTATAGTAAGAAATGAACACATAAAAAAACGAGAAATCCAAATCAACACTTTAAACCAACATCTCCAACAATTAGAAAAAGAACAGCAAGAAAAACCTACAGTCACC
>NW_006922567.1:330830-337087 GCF_000298275.1 Orycteropus afer afer
TATATCAATCATATATCAAGCATAACCCAAAATGCAAAAACAGCAGAAGATTAACTAGATGAAACGGACTTTCTAAAAATTGAATTTTTTATGTGCTTTCACAGACTTCTCCAAAAGAGTAAAAAGAAAACCTACAGGTTCAGAAAAAAATAGTTGGCAGTGAAGTATCTGACAAGGGACGTATCTATAAAATTTATAGAAAACTCCAACACCTCAACGACAAAAAGACAAAAAATCCAACTTAAAAATGGGCAGAAAATATGAATAGACATTTCATCAAAGAGGATAGTCAGGTAGCCAACAAACACACGAAGAAATGTTCATGATCATTAGCCATTAGAAAGATGCAAATCAAAACAACAATGAGATACCATCTTGCCTCAGCACTAGTAGCAAAGTTCAGCAAGACAGAAAAAGCAAATGCTGGTGAGGATGTGGAGAGATTGAGACCCTTATACAGTTCTGATGAGACTGTAAAATGATACAACCTCTGTAGAAACAGTATGGCAATTCCTTAAAAAGTTGAAATTAGAAGTATCATTTTACCCAGTACTTCCATTACTAGGTATATATCCTAAAGAAGTGAGACCCATGACAAGAACAGACATATGCACACCCATGTTCATCACAGCAATATTTACAATGGCCAAAAGATGGAAAAAACCTAGGTGTCCATCAACTGAGGAACGGATAACCAAACTATGGTACCTACACACAATGGAATACTATGCAACCCTAAATAATGTAGAATCTGCAAAACACCACATAATGTGGATGAACTTGGAGGCCATTATGCTGAGTGAAATAAGTCAATCACAGGACAAATATCACATTAGTCCATTATTCTCAAAAGTCAAGAAAGTTTTATGTATGGAAGCAGGTTTTCTTTGTTGGTTACCAGGGGTGGGAGTGGAGTGGAGGGAACACTGCTAGATAGGTAGAGACAAGTATTGATTTGGGTGAAGGGAAGGGCAACATACCAAATGTGAATAATCAACACAGTGGCATTGAGGAAGAGGAAGACATGGAGAGGTGCATGGGAGGTACCAAAAACAAAGACGAACCCTTTTGCACATACAGTACTGTGTTGTCAGTGATGACAAACATTGATCTATGGGTGGATAGATGGGTGGACAGGCTGAACAATTAGATATGTCCATGCAGGCAGGAGTGGGCCCATGACCATGTATGTGGTTGGCAGACAATGTTTCTACAAGTGTATTTGTATGTTCTGTAAGAATTTCCAGGTGTATAGTAGAGCTGATGAGGGACAAGTTTGTAGTCACTTCTTGGTCACAGCTAGCTACCTGGAGGGAGTGAGTAGTTGGACCTGTGGGCTCAGGATCATAGTCGCAGAGGACACCAAGCTCAATTGGCATAACATACTATACAAAAGCATTTTCCACATCCTACTTTGGCAAGTAGCAACTGGGATCTTAGTAGCTTGCAAGTAGGCAACTAGATACAATGATGGGTCTCTCCTCATCCAAAGAATAGAAGAATGAAGAAAAACAAAGATGTATGGAAACAATTAGTCCAAGAGACTGGTATATCATGTTATCCTCAGCCTATATGACTATGAGACCAGAAGAACTAGTTGGTGCCCAGCTACCACTGTCAACCACTTGGAGGGGGATCTGAATAGAGTGGGAGAAAAATGTGGAATAAAAATCACAATCATAAAAAAAAGAGAGACCAGATTTGCAGGTGTGATTGAGCTTGGTGGAACCCCTGAGACTATGGCCTCTAGCTGCCCTTCAGACCAGGAATTGAACTTACTCCTGTGGCTTCCAGCCAAACAAAAGATAGGCTTATGAGATGGACAGTCACATTAGGTAGATACACTCCTTGGAGAGATCAGTCATGGGAGAATAGAAGGGCTGTGTACGTACAGGGAGATGGCTCAGGGTGGGGGGCAGGAGTTCATGGTAGAGAAGGACACAGGGAAGAGATAACTATCGGGAGGAAGTTGGAAGAGAGCTTTTGCATTGTGGGAAATTGCAGTCAATGTCATGAGACAAAGTGCATGTGAGCTGCTGTATGGAAAATGAATTTGCTTGGTAAACTTTCACCCAAATCACAGTAAAAAATATTTAAAAAATAAAATAAAGTAAAATAAACCTTCAAGACTGAAAATAGGGAACCAAGGATGTCAATTTCTAAATGATGTGAACTACAAAGCAAAAAGGGGGAATAGAAAATGTTGTTAATGAACTTCCAAATGAAGGGGAAAACAAAATGATACTAAGATAGAACAGACTGCTTTAAACTTGAGAAAATAATAATAAATTACAGTGTAACCTCAGAGAAAATTAATAAACTTTCTCATTGAGATAAAAAAGAAGAATATCATAAAATATCAGTAAACATGAATATAATGGTAATGTAAGAAATAATAAGAAAATCCATAGGTAAAATGAACTCAAAACTAAACAAAACTTACTGCCATCAAGTCAACTTTGATTCATAGCGACCCTTCTTTGGATTTCTAAGGTGGTACCTTTACAGAAGTAGATTGCCCAGTCTTCCTTCTGAGGAGTGGCTTTTGGGTTTGAACCACTAGCCTTCTGATTAGCAGTTAAATGTCTTAGGCACTACACCACCAGAGATCTCAGCACAGAAAAATATAGTGAACAAAAAAATCATCAACACCACACACAAAAAAGAAGCAGCAAAATGACAGCAGTAAATTCATACCTATCAATAAGTACATTGAAAGTAAATTGATTAAATGCATCAATTAAGAGACAGAGAGTAGCAGAGTGGATAAGAAAACATGATGAATAAGTTTGCTGTCTACAAGAAACACACTTTAGACACAAAAAAAAAATGAGCTAAAAAATATATAGAAAAAAACATATCAAACAAATGGCAACAAAAAAAGAGCAGGAATGCCAATATTAGTTTCTGATAAAATAGATTTTAAGGCAAAAATCAGTAAAAGAGAAGAGGAAGAAGATTATATAATGATTAATGGGTCAATCAAATAAGAGGACATAACCATAATAAATATCAATTCACCCAATGGAAGAGTGCTGAAATACACAAATCAAACCTTAACAGAACTAAAAAGAGAAATGGTCAACTCTACAATAATAGTACATGACTTTAATACACCACTCTCAATGAAGAACAGAACTATAAAGAAACTCAACAAAGACACAGAAGATTTAACAATCAAACAACTAGACCTCATAGATATATACAGAACATTCCAGCCCCAAACAGTACAATATACATTCTTTTCCAGTGCACATGGAACATTCCCCAGAATAGATCTTATGTCAGGCCACAAAGCAAGTCACAATTAAGAAAACAAACAAACAAACAAACAAACCCCAACAAACAAACAAAACTTTGAAATACTACATAATGTCTTCTCAGATCACAATGCTATAAATTTAGAAATCAACAACAGTAAGGTCAGGTGGAAAACCAAACAAAAGAAAACTGAAAAACACCCTTTTAAAAAACTAATGGATAACAGAAGAAATAAAAAATGAAATAAAAATTCCCTTGAAGCAAATGAAAATGAAAACACAACATACAAAAACCTTTGGGACACAGCAAAGGCCGTACTCACAGGACACTTTATGGCAATGCACATACATATCAAAAAAGAAGAATGAACTAAAATCAGTCCATTAGTACATTATCTCCAACAATTAGAAAAGAACAGCAAAAAGAACATAGTGTAACCAGAAGAAAGGAAATAGTAAAGAGTACAGCTAAAATAAATGAAACAGTATAAATAAATAAATAAGAGTAGAAGTGGCTTCTTTGAAACAATTAATAAAATTGAAAAATCACTAGCAACTTTAACAAAGAAAAAGAAGGAAAAGATGCAAATAACATTAATAAGAAGTGAAATAGGGGGTGTCACACAGAACCTATTGAAAGAAAAACTATCAAAACAGAATACTATGAAGAATTGTATTTCCACAAATTTGGAAACCAAGATGAAATGGACAAATTTCTAGAAACACGCAACCTACCCAAACTAACACAGAGGTAGAAAATTTGAACAGACCTATGACAAAAGAAGAAATTGAACAGGTCATCAAAGAATTACCAACTAAAAAAAGTCCTGGCCAGAGAGCTTCACTGGCAAATTCTAGCAAATATTCAGAGAACTGATACCAATACTAAAACTATTCCAGAGCATCAAAAAGGATAGACTACTCCCAAACTCATTCTATGAAGGAAGCATAACCTGGATACTAAAACCAGGCAAAAACACCACTAAAAAAGAAAAGTACAGACCAATATCCCTCATGAACAGTCACAAAAATTCTCAACAAATACTAGCCAATAGAATCCAAAAACATACCAGAAGAAATACATCATGACCATGAGAAATTTGTAACAAGTATACAAGGATGGTTCATCATTAAAAAAACAATCAATGTAATACACCACATAAATAAAATAAAGGAAAAAACCCACTCAGTTATATCAATTGATGCTAAACTAATTTGACAAAATCTAACACCCATTCTTGGTAAAAATGCTCAAATAGGAACAGAAGAGAAATTCCTCAACATAATTAAGGGCATATACACAAAATCAACAGTCAAAATTTTTCTCCATGAACAGAGACTGAAACATTCCCCTTGGAAACAGCAATAAGACAAGGATGTCATTTATCACCCTTCCTATTCAATATTGTATTAAAAGTCCTACAAAGAGAAATAAGGTAGGAAAAGGAAATAAAAGGTATTCAAATTGACAAAAAAAGTAAAACTATCCCTATTTGCATATGATATGATCCTATAAGTAGAAAATCTTATAAATTCAACAAGAAAACTACTGAAACTAATAGAAGGATTCAGTAAAGTGGTAGGGTACATGATCAACATAAAAAAAATATATCCTCAGTCAGATTCCTCGACACTAGCAAAGAGATCTTTGAAAAGGAAATCAGGTCAACAGTGCCATTTAAAATAGCCATCCAAAAGATGAAGTACTTAGGGGACACAAAAGATTTATACAAAGAAACAAACAAAACACTACTACAAGAAACCAAAATAGACCTACATAAATGGAAGAATATACCATACTAATGGATAGGAAGACTTAACATTGTGAAAATGTCAATACTGCCCCAGCAATCTACAAATATAATGCAATCCTTATCCATATTCCATCATCATTCTTCAAAGAGGTAGAAAAATTAATCACCAACTTTATATGGAAAGGAAAGAGACCCCAGATATGCAAAACACTGCTAAGAACTACACAGTGGGAGTCTTTACACTCCTTGATCTCAAAACCTACTATACAGACAGTAGTCAAAACAGCCTGGTACTGGTACAAGGACAGACATATAGACCAATGGAACAGAATTGAGAACTCAAAAGTAAATCCATCCACGTATGGACAGCTGATCTTTGACAAAAGGCCAAAACCCATTAAATGGGCAAGAAATAATACCTTGAACAAATGATGCTGGCAAACTAGATACCCATTTGCAGAAAATCAAAACAGGATCCATACATCTCACCATACACAAAAACTAGCTCAAGATGGAACAAAGATCTAAATGTAAAACCTAAAGCTATAAAAATCATTTGAAAAAGGAGCAAACTTTTTTAGGGGCCCCAATACAGGACATGAATACACTATTACATGTAACTAAAAATACATGAAAAGGAGAAGAAAAACTAGATGGATGAGACCTCCTAAAAATTAAACATTGTTGCATACCAAAAGAGTTAACCAGAAGAGTAAAAAGAGAATCTACATAATGGGGGGGGGAGTGGTTGTGATATATTGGACAATGAATTGATCTATAAAATTTATAGAAAATGCCACCAACTCCACAACAAAAAGATAAACAATCCAATTAAAAATTGGCAGAGAACATGATCAGATGCTTCACCAATGAAGATTCAGACAACTAACAAACACATGAAGTTCGCTATCATTATCAATTAGAGAGATGCAAGTCAAAACAACAATATCATCTTACTCCAACATTAATAGCAAAACTAAAAAAACAGAAAACAACAAAATCTGTTGAGGGAGTGGAATGATTGGAACCCTCATACACTGCTGGTGGGACTGTAAAATGGTACAACCACTGTTGAAAATGGGATGGCACTTCCTTAAAAAGTTGGAAATAGAAATACCATATGATCAAGCAATTCCACTACTAGGCATATATCCTAGAGAACCAAGAGCCATGATATGAACAGATATATGCACACCCATGTTCATCACACCATCATTTACAATACCAAAAAAAAAAAAAAAAA
>NW_006922567.1:337187-338184 GCF_000298275.1 Orycteropus afer afer
CTATGGCACATACACACAATAGAATACCACACAATGTTAAAAAATAATGATGAATCTGTGGAACACCTCAAAACATGGATGAGTCCAGAGGATAGTACACTAAGTGAAGTTAGTCAATCACAAAAGGACCATTATTGTATGAGAACATGACTATAAAAAAAAAATCAAGAAAAGGTTTACACACTGAAAGAATAATTTCTTTGAAGGTAACCGGGGTGGGAGGGGAAAGGAGAGTAAATCATGAATTAGAGGGGTTGACACGCATTAAATCAGGTGAAGGAAAAGGAAATATACAATAAGGGGAGGTCAGCACAAAATGATCAAAGAGAGGAAGACACTAGGAGAAGTACAAGTATTAAGGCAACAACAGTAAAATACATACACAATCCTGAAATAACAGTAATAACAACAATCTATGAGTGGATACATAGATAGACATGCAAATTGAACAGAGGTGGGAAGGCAAATTAGTCTACACCCATGAATAAGTTTGACAGAGGGTATTTCTACATATGTATTTACATGTACTGCAAATATATCCATAAATATAATAGAGTACACAGGGTGCACAGTTATGAAAATTTCTTAGTCATAACCAAAACATTGAGGGAATGAGTCACTGGGCATGGGAGCTTAGGACCATAGTTTTGGGAAACAATAAGGTCAATTGGCATAACATTGTACACAAAGACAATGTTCTACATCCTACTTTGGTAAATAGTGACTGGGGTCTTAAAAGTTTATGACCATCCATCTAAGGCTATTGGTTTCTTCCCATGCAGAGCAAAAAAGAGTGAAAGAAATCAAAGATACAAGGAAACTATTAGTCCAAAGGATGAATGGACCACGTGAACCCCAGCTTCCACAAACCTGAACCAGAAGAACTAGATGGTACTTGGCTACTACTGCTGATGGCTCTGAAATGGGATTACCATAGGAGGTCCCATATTGAATGGGAGAAAAATGTGGAACAAAATTAAAATTCATTAAAAAAAAA
>NW_006922567.1:339089-344585 GCF_000298275.1 Orycteropus afer afer
TTACAATATATATATATATATACTGTAATAAAATGAATTTAAATTTAAATTACAGGGCATATGAGATATAAAGATGTAATCAGTGAAAACAACATGGGGTGCAGGAAGAGAGGAAGACTTCCATATGTATAGCAATTTTGTATGTTACTGAAATTGAGTTGGTATAAATATAAACCAGGGTGTTATAAATATAAGATGATAAACATAATCTTCCTGGTAACCAAAAAGAAAATAAAATTTTAAATTATGCACAAAAAGAAGAAGCGATGCAAAATGGTTCTCACATACAAAAAATGTCTATGTACAAAAAAGTGGTACTGGAGGAAAAGAGGAACGAAGGACATACAAATCATACAAAAAATAACAAAATGGCAGAAGAAAGTCCTCTTTTATTAGTAATCAGCATGAATGTAAATAGATTAAATGCATCAAAGAAGAGGCAGTGAGTGGTAGATTGTATTACAAAAACATTATTCATCTATATGCTGCCTACAAGAGACACATTTCAGTCACAAAGACACAAATTTAGATTGAAAGTAAAAGGGTGGTGAAGAAATTGCATGCAAGCAGTAATCAGTAGATACATATCAGTAAAAAACAGAGCCTATTATAAGAGACAAAGAAGGATGTTATGTAATGATAAAAGGGTCAATTCATGAAGAAGATATAACAATTATAAATATTTATGCACTTAAAATCTTAGAGCTCTAGTATCTATAAAGCAAACAGTGACACAATTGAAAGGAGAAACAGAGAGGTCTACAATATTAGTGTTGCTTTGTTATGTGCCATCGAGGCAGACCCGACTCATAGTGACTCCTCCTTAAGTTTCTGAGGCAGTAACACTATGGAAGTAGATTGCCCAACCTTCCTTTCAAGGAGTGGCTGGTGGGTTTGAACCTCCAGCCTTCTGGTTAGTAGTCAAGTGCCTTAGGCACTATGTTACCAGAGCTCCCACAATAATAGTAGGAAACTTTAATACACCACATTTGACAAAGAATAAACATATAGAGAGAAGATCAATAAGGAAATAGAAGACTTGAGGAGGTGGAGACAAGATGGTATCCTCCTAACACACTCTGCCCAATCTCACTATGACAGAGACCCAGAAAAATCGAGTGAAACAGATATAAACAATGATCCTGGAACTCTGAGCATCAAATGAAAGGATAAAGAAATAGTTTGAGTGTTGTTTGCAAAGGGAGACAGAGCAAGGCTGGTGACTGGGGAGAGAAAAGAAGCTGGGACCAGACAAAGTATCCCTATTTTAAGCACAGAAGCATCAGATGTAGATGAGGAGAAAACAATTTCATGGAATCCACACAGCAATAAAGACACAGTGTAGGCAGATCAGGAGGAATTCAAGATAAGCAGAAGATGTGCAGGAGCTGGGAGATGAATGTACAGGGAAATGGGTCAGACTTAGAGTGGCACAGGTGGCCACAGAGTGAGGATGGAGCCAGAGAAAAGGAATGAAATAACTCACCAGTAGCAGACACTAGTCCTTTGGGCTGAGGACCTACATGAGGGGAAAAGCCTGAGTTGGAGCAGTTGGTGAAGCTAGACCCAGAGTGGCCTCTCAGGAGCTGGATAAATGGCTGGGCACCCAGAAGGGAGCCAGGTCCATGCCAGTGAATTGTGATCGGAGAATGACACTCTTCACTCTAACAAACATACATCTTCCCATGGCCTAGGGGTTAACATTCTTCCTGCCCTCACCATCCTGGTGGCTAAGAGAAACCTGCCTTCACCCACCTGGATCCCTGGACACTTCCATGGCAGTCCACTAACCCCCAACAACTTGCCTGTAGTAGACAGAGCCAGGGGCTGAATCTCTCACTTGGTGCATGAGTTACTGACAGGTCTTTTTCCACATTGAATGCAAGAAGCACACCTCTGTAGCCTCCTCTCTCACAGGCCCCCATTTGCACTAGGCACCTCCCAACTCCACAAGGAAAAAGGCCTGTGTTGGCATAGTTAGAGAGGTTAGTCTCAGGGTGGCCTTTCACTTGAGACTGGGGCAGGAGCTGGATAAATGGTTGTGTTTGCCGAGAAGGGTGCCAGACCCACACCGGTGAATTGTGACTAACCAAAAAACCAAACCAAACTCACTGCCATCGAGTTGGATCTGACTCATAGCAATCCTTCCTTGGATTTCTGAGGCAGTATCAACATGGAAGTAGATTTCCCACCACTCCAACAACTACAGCTTTCCTGTGACAAGAGTGAAACTTCTCCCTACCCCCACAAAGCCAGTGGCTAGTGAAGTCCTGCCCTGTAGTGTAGCCACCCTCAGCAACCCACTCCAAGCAGACAGATCCAAAGGCTGTGGCTCCCTCTTCCTAAGCTTGCATCACTGGCTGATCTTTCTCACAATGAACATAAGAAGCACATACCTGCAACCTCTTCTCTTGGAGGTGTCCACACTCTCCAGGCTCCTTCCAACTCCATGGGAATACACGCTGGTGGATCAGCACTTTGCCCCACAACCACCTGCTTCCAGAGCTGTCAGCGAATCATAAAAAATGTTTCTCCTCAGATTCCTTATTTTTGCCTTATTTTTCTCACTTTTTCCTCTTTCTTTTCCCATTTTCCTTCCTTTTTATTGTTCATTTTTCCATCTTCCTTTTTCCTCTTCTTTCGTTTTTATCAATTTTTCTTTTTGTACATCCTCTGATTTCTTTTTGTCTATTTTTTTTCTTTTCTTTTTATTCTATGTCATTTTCTTCTCCTCTTCTTCTCCTTGGGTATTTATTTTCTTTCCTGCCCCATCCAAAGGGAGGAGGATATTAAGTCTCCATTAGTAAGCCATATCTACTACAACTAGATCCTCACAAAAAGGATGAGCACCACCACCATCTCCTGCAACACTGGATCAATGACAGACAGTGGACAACACCTGCTCAACACATCTGCAGCTCCGCTTCATGACAGTGACCTGCACCTACTTCCCTATCAGTATTTCCACCAACCCAGAGACAGCTGTGGAGTTCCCCAGTGGTGCCAAGCAAACAGCTAAAGAACCACACCTGCTCCACACATCTGGATATATTGAAACAAAACAAAACCAAAAAAAAAATCCCAGGAGGGAACAAAACAACACAACAAACAAATAAAAACAAAAACTTCAAAATGTCTTGAGACCACAGACAAGTTCAATTCAAACAAAGTAACAGGATAATATAGTGGAAGCAAGTGACCAAAAAGACAACTAAGAAACTTTTCTGAGGAAAAACAGTAATAAAACTATCTTATAAGTAATTCAAAATGTGTGTGTGTGTGTCTCTGTGTGTGTAAATCTTTCCAAGAGCTCAAGGAAGCCATAAACAAAGGCAAGAAAAAGATGGAAAATATCTGTAAAGAATCCAGGAAAACAATACAAAAGCAAAAGGACAAAATGAATAGACAATTAAAATTTACATAAAAATAGCAATTAGAAATCCAGAAAAGTAACACTAAAATTATGGACATAGATAACATACTGGAAGGACAAAAGAGTAGAATCAAATTGGCTGAAGGACACATTAGCCAGCTTGAATAGGAAAAATAATAAGCCTTATAATCCCTTGATATCACATTATTTGAGGAAAAATCAGAAAACAGATTGAGCCAAACATCAGCGTTATATAGGATGATATTAAGAGAAATAACCTACATGTGATTGGAATTCCAGAACAAGATAAAGCAAAAAAAAAAAAAAAAAAAAAATTGTGGAAGACCTGTTAAGAGGAAACTTCTCCAATATTTCAAAATATGCAAAGATATCCAAGAAGTCTAACAAACTCCTTACAATATAGCTCTCAGGACAAAGTCGCCAAGATATATCATAATCACAGTTTCCAAAATCAAAGACAAAGAACAAATCTTGAGAGCATCTTGGGAAAAATGAAATGTTACCTACAAAGGGCAACCATTAAGACTTAACTCTGATTTCTCTACAGAAGTATGCAGGCAAGAAGGTAATGGGATGACATATACAAAACCTTAAAAGAAAAAAAAAAAATGCCAACCAAGAATTACTTATACAATAAAACTATCTCTCAAATACAATGGTGAAATTAGGACATTATGAGAAAAAAACAGAAATTAAGGGAATTTATAAAAACTAGGCCAATTTCACAAGAAATGCTAAAGAGAGTTCCATAGAAAACCAACAGCAGAAGACAACAACCTAAGATTAAGATACATGACAACATCAGCCAGAAAAAGAATTCTTAAAATTAAAATAAATTTATAAAATGGAAAATACAGAACTAGAGCTATCAATCTCCATAGCTACTACATAGCAAAAAGAGGGAATAAATGGCATAATTACAGAACTTCCAAATGGAGGAGAGGAAGCCAGGAAAACATCAATTTAGAACACAAAGTTTGAACTTCTGAAAAACCAAACTCACTGCCATCAAGTCAATTCCAACTCATAGTGACCCTTATATGGTTTCTAGGACAGTAAAGCTTTAGAGAAATAGACTACTTCATCTCCATCCCATGGAGCAGCTGATGAATTTGTACCACCGACCATCTGGTTAGCAAACAAATGCCTTAACCATGCACCACTAGAGCTCCTAGTTCCAAACTTAAGAAGATAAAAAGTTTACTATAGGAACCAGAAAGAAGATTAACAAGGTTTGCAACCAAAATGAGAAAGAAGAAAATCACAAGGACTTAGTAAACACAAACTCAACAACAGTGAATAAAATGAAAAGAAAACCTGATATCAAAGTGAACTCAGGACAGAAAAATATTGGGAACAAAGAAACCATCAATAGCACAATAAAAAACAGAAAAGAATGGCAGCAGTAAATTCATACCTATCAGTAATTACACCGAATAGAATGGATTTGATGCACCAGTCAAGAGAAAGTGAGTGGCAGGATGGATAAGAAAACAAGATCTATCAATATGCTGCCTACAAGAGACTCACCTTAGCACAAAGATAAAAATAAATTAAAAATCGGGAGGTGGGAAAAAATGGCTAATGGCAACCAAAATTGAGCAGGAGTGGCAATATTAATTTTTGATAAAATAGACTTCAAGATGAAAACCAGCATAAGGGACAAGGAAGAGCATTATATGTTGATAAAAGTGTCAATTGACCAAGAGGACATAACAATAATAAATATCTATCCACTCAATGAAACAGCTCCAAAATACATAAAACAAATGTTAACTGAATTGAAAAGAGGAATAGACAATTTTACACTAGTGTTGTTGTTGTTATTTTCTGTCGAGTCAGATCCAACTCGTAGCGACCCCTCCTTGGGCTTCCAAGGTGGTATCACTATGGAAGTAGATTGCCCAACCTTCCCTCTGATAATAGGAGAGTTTAACCCACCAATTTTGATGAGAGACAGAAAACTAGAAAAAAAATTCAACAATCATACAGAAGATCTCAACAACACAATCAATGAATTTGACCTCCTAGACATATACATGGAGCTCTGGTAGCATAGTGCCTAAGGCATTTGACTGCTAACCAGAAGGCTGGGGGTTCAA
>NW_006922567.1:344769-345357 GCF_000298275.1 Orycteropus afer afer
ATTTTACAAAACAATTTCTCAGATTACAATGCTATAAAAATAGAAATCTTCAATATGAAGACCAGGAAATAAGTATCTAATACATGGAAACTGAATAACACACTGCTCAAGAACTACCGGGTAACAGAAGAAACAAGATGTGAAATAAAAGAAAAAATCCTAGAAACACACGAAAATGAGAACACTGAACATCAAAAGCTTTGAGATAGAATGAAAACAGTACTCAGAGGTCAATGTATAGCAATAAATACATACATCAAAAAAGAAGAAAGAACAAAAATCAACACCTTAACCCAATAACTCCAAAAATTAGAAAAATAGCAACAAAAGAAGCCTACAGTCTCCAGAAGAAAGAAAATAATAAATATTAGAGCAGAAATAAACAAAATAGAAAACAGGAACATGATAGATAAAATCAAGAGCAGAAGCTGGTTGTTCAAAAAGATTAACAAAATTGAGAAACAGCTGGCAAATTTAAGGAAAAGAAGAGAAGGTGTAAATAACATGAATAATAAATGAAATGGGTGACATCACAACAGAACTAACAAATTAAATAAATAAATAATAAAAGACTAATAACTGAATACT
>NW_006922567.1:345704-346247 GCF_000298275.1 Orycteropus afer afer
TTCAAAGAAGAGCTGAGATCTATCCTACTCAAACTATTCCAGAACACAGAAAAGGATGGAGTACTCCAAAAGTCATTCTACAAAGCAAGAAAACCCAGTTACCAAAGCCAGGCAAAGACACCACTAAAAAGGAAAACTACAGATCAATATCCCTCCTAAATATAGACTAAAAAATCTTCAACAAAATCCTTGCCAATAAAATCTAGCACCATATAAAAAAATAATACACCACAACCAAGTAGGATTCATAGTAGCTAAGCAAGTTTGCTTCAACATTAGAAAAACAATCAACTTAATCCTTCACATAAATAAAATAAAGGAAAAAAAAACATATTATCATGTGAACTGATGCAGAAAAGGCATCTGATAAAATCCAACACAAATTCCTGATAAAACTCCCAGAAAAATAGGAATAGAAGGGAAATTCCTCAATATAATAAAGGGCATGTATGCAAAACCAACAGCCAACATATTTCTCAATGGAGAGAGACTGAAAACATTTTCCCTGTGAAAAGGAACTGGACAAGGATGCTCTCTATCACC
>NW_006922567.1:346717-347713 GCF_000298275.1 Orycteropus afer afer
AAGTAGATACATCCACTTATGGACAGCTGATCTGTGACAAAGGGCCAAAACCCATTAAATGGGGAAGGGATAGTCTCTTTAGAACATGGTTTTAGCAAAACTAGATAGCCATTTGCAGAAAACTGAAACAAGATCCATACCATACACAAAAACTAACTCCAGATGGATCAAAGACCTAATGTAAAACCTAAAACAATAAAGTTCATCAAAGATAAAATAGGGGCAAACTTAGGGATGCTAATTTATGGCATAAATAGACCATCAAACATGACCAAAAATGCACAAACAGCAGAAGATAAATTAGAGGACTGAGAATATTTAAAAATTAAATTCCTGTGTGTGTGTGTGTGTGTGTGTGTGTGTTGGTCACTCACTTTTGGTATATTGCCTTTCCCTTTGCCCAAATCAATACTACTCTCTACTTGTCTAGTAGTGTCTAGTAGTGTTCCCTCCCTCCCCTCGCACCAACAAAGATGTGGTGGTGAAGAGAGGTTGGAACTCTCATACACTGCTGGTGGGACTATATAATGGTACAAACGGTATGGTGCTTCCTTAAAAAGATGTAAACAGAAATACCATTAAATCCAGCAATTCCACTATTAGGAAAAATACTAAAGAGGTGAAATCTGGGGCACAAATAGATATGTTGTGTAACATTCCATCGTGTGTATGTACCATAATTTGTTTATCCATTCATCCATTAATGGGCACTTAGGTTGTCTCTATCTCTTTGCTATAGTAAATAATGCTGCAATAAACATGTTGTTGTTGTTACTGTTGGTATGTGCTGTTGAGTCGGACCTGACTCATAGCGACCCCTCCTTGGGTTTCTGAGGCGGTATCAGTACAGAAGTAGATTGCCAAACCTTCATTCAAGGAGTGGCTATTGGTTTTGAACTGCAACCCTTCTGGTTAACAGTCAAGTGGCTTAGGCACTATGCCACCAGAGCTCCCTTTACATACACAATGTTGTTGTTATTGTTAGGTGCCGTTGAG
>NW_006922567.1:350787-352137 GCF_000298275.1 Orycteropus afer afer
ACTTCCGTAGTGATACTGCCTCGGAAACCCAAGGAGGGGTGGCTATGAGTTGGGTCCAACTCCACGGCACATAACAACAACAACAACAATTGACAAATAAATGCAATCCTAATCCAAATTCCAACAATGTTCTTTAATGAGATGGAAAAACTAATCACTGACTTTATATGGAAAGGAAAAAAGCCTTGGATAAGCAAAGAATTATTGAAAAAAAGAAAGAAGGTAAAAGGCCTCACATTTTCCAATTTCAGAAACTATTACAAACCATGATAGTCAAAACAGCTAGTTTCGGCACAACAGACACATAGAACATGGAACAGAATCAAGAACTGAGAGGTAAATTCATCCACCTACAGACAGCTGATCTTCCACAAAGGATCAGAGAATGGGGAAGAGAAAGTCTCTTGGACAAATGGTGAGGTTGGATATACATTTGTGAAAAAATAAAACAGGATTGATACCTGACACGATACCCAAAAACTAACTCAAATGGATCAAAGACCAAATGTTCAAACTAAAGCAAAAAAATCATGGAATTAAAAACAGGGACAATGCTAAGGGCCTGTGATAGTTGGAGCTGTGTACCCAATACTGCATTATTAATAACAACATTCACTATTGGCATACTGCCTAAGGCATTTGACTAATAACCAGAACACTGGCAGTTAAAACACACCAGCCACTCCTCAGATGGAAGGTTGGGCAATCTGCTTCCATAGTGATACCACCTCAGAAACCCAAGGAGAGGTCACTATGAGTTGCGTCCTACTTGATGGCACATAACAACAACAACAACATGTTCATTGCAGCACTATTTACAGTAGCAAAGTGATGGAAACAACCTAAGTACCCATCAACAGATGAATGGATAAAGAAATTATGGTACATACACACAATGGAATGGTACACAACATTAAAGAATAATGAATAAACTGCAGAGATCAGGAGATAGTTTTGTACCTGTAGCTCACAAGTTTGTTCCCTCTAGCATCTTAATACCTGAAAAACTAGCTGCAGAAGTTTGAAGCAGGGATTCTGGGGCTGTCAACAGCTCATTAAGTTAGAGAAAGCCAGATTTAATGGAGAAGAAGGGCAAAAAAAGGTAAAAAGTAGGGAAAAATAAAAATAACCAAGAGAAAGAGAAACAGAGAAGTGGAAAACTCTTTTAACAATACCAGAGAATGCTGTGGAGGATAAAAGAAAAAGGGGGCTCCAGGGAACCAATGGCAGCTTTGGGGACTTGGACTACCCACAACAGCAGCTTCTGACGGTAACCTTGAGTAAGTGGACAACACTTCTGAGACACAGAGCAGAAACTATTGTGGCTCAGATCACCACTGAGTTGAGAGT
>NW_006922567.1:353482-354551 GCF_000298275.1 Orycteropus afer afer
TGGAATAACAGAACAAGAAGAGGCAAAAAAAAAAAAAAGCACTGAGAAAATTGTGGAAGAATTGGCTAACAGAAAATTTCTGCCATATCATGAAGGAAGAAAAGATATTTGCCAAGAAGCTCAAAGAACCCCATACTAGATAGATCTCAAGAGAATGTCAGTAAAAAGTATCATAATCAAACTCTCCAAAATAAAAAGCAAAGAAAGAATCTAGCAAGCAGCCTGGGAGGAAAAAAAATGTCACCTACAATGGACAAACAATTAAACTCAGTTCTGATTACTCAGCAGAAACCATGCAGGCAAGGAGGCAATGGGACAGCATATATAAAAGACCTTCCAACTAAGAATTCCATATCAAGCCAAATTGTCCATCAAATATGAGGGTAAAATCAAAACATTATCAGACAAACAGAAATTAAGGGATTTTATGAAAATCAGACCAACCTTACAAGAAATGCTTAAGGAAGTCCTTCCAATAGAGAACCCATAACAGAGAACAACAAATTAAAATTTTGACATGTGACATCAACACTAAAAGCAAATCAGATATAGATGCTCAATATAAGCTCATAAAATATTGTACACAAAAAAACAAGGGAGTCAATCTGCAGATGACACCAGCAACAAAGCAAATACAGTTAATAAAAGTTCTAAGTACAAAACTTCCAAAGGAAGAAGAAGACAGGACAATGTCCTTATAGAATAGACTGTTCCACAATTATAGAGACAAAAATTCATTCTAAGGTAACCACAGAGAAAATTCACAATCCTCTAAAGGAAATCCAAAAAGAAGGAAAACATATGGGCTTATTAAGCACAAAACCAACAATAAAGAAGAAAAGAGAAGAAATATTTTATAACAAAATGAGCTCAGCCAGAAAAGTATTTGGACCAAGAAAATCTCCAAATACACAACAAAAAGCACAACAGAATGACAGCAATCAATTCATACCTATCACTAATTACACTCAATGTGAATGGACTAAATGCACCAGTCAAGAGAAAGAGAGTGGCAGATTGGATAAGAAAAGAAAACCTATCGATATGCTGCCTACAAGAGACTCACCTT
>NW_006922567.1:357112-359603 GCF_000298275.1 Orycteropus afer afer
AAAAAAAAAAACCTACTGAAACTAATAGAGAGGTTCAGTAAAGTCACAGGAAATAAGGTCAACATACAAAAATCAGTTGAATTTCTCTACATCAACAAAAAGACCTCTGAAAAAGAAATGAGGAAAACAACACCATTTACAATCACTACTAAAAAGATAAAATATCTAGGAGTAAATCTTGCCAGAGACACAAAAGACCTATACAAAGAAATCTATAAAACACTGCTATAAGAAACTACAAAGGATCTACATAAATGGAAAAACTTGCCTTGTTCATGGATAGGAAGACTGAGTATTGTGAAAATGTCAATACTACCCAAGGCAATCTACACATTTAATGCAATCCTGATCCACATACCAACAACATTTTTTCAAGGACATCGAAAAACCAATTACTAACTTCATATGGAAAGGAAAGAGATCTCAGATAAGCAGAGCACTATTGAAGAAGAAGAACAAAGTGGGAAGTTTCACACTCCCGGATCTCAAAACCTACTATACAGCCACAGTAGTCAAAACAGTGTGGCACTGATACAATGATAGACAGATAGACCAATGGAATAGAATCAAAAACCCAGAAGTAGACCCATCATCTACAGATAGCTGATCTTTGACAATGGAGCAAAATCCATGAAATGGGAAAGAGATAATGTCTTTAACAAATGGTGCTGGAAAAATTGGATATCCACTTGCAGAAAAATGAAGTGAGACCCATACTTCACCCCATAGGCAAAAACAAACGCAAGTTGGATCAAAGACTTAAATGTAAAACCCAAAACTATAAAGCTCATCAAAGATAAAATAGGGGCAAATCTAAGTGCCGTAATTTATGGCATAAATAGTCTATCAAGCATAACCCAGAATGCACAGGAGGTTAAAGAGAAGCTAGATGACTTGGACCTTTTAAAAAGTAAATTCTTATGGGCACCAAAAGACTTCTCCAAAAGGATAAAAAAAAAATAATAATAATAATAAGACCCTACAGATTGGGAGAAAATATTTGCCTATGACATATCTGACAAAGGATTATCTCCACAATCTATAGAAAACATCAACACCTCAATGCCAAAAAGATCCAATTAAAAAATAGGCCAATTGAGTCTGGTGTCCCCCAGTACTATGATCCTGAGTCAGTAGATCTATTGGTTCTCTCTTCCATAGTGTGTGTGAGGGATTACTCTGTGTCTGTTTTCTATTGTTTCTGTAAGGATTGCAGGTATTTTGTAGCGACTGGGGTCTTAAAAGCTTTCAAGCGACCATCTAAGATGCAGCTAATGGTCTCCTAGCATCAGAAGCAAAGAAGAATGCAAAAAAAAAAAATCAAAATAAACAAACAAAAAAACCCCAAGGGCATTTGGAAGCAATCTGCCATAGGACACAATGGCCCTTGACACCAGAAAAACTAGATGGTGCCCAGCTACCAATGCCAACCACTCAGGAAAGGATCAAATCTGGAGATCCTGAATAAAGTGGAAGGAAAAACATGGAACAAAATCCAAAAACTCAATAATGACCAGAATTACTGGTCAGATGAAATCTGTTGAGAACCCCCCCCCAATACTATGGCTCTGGAATACATTCTGCACCTGGAATAAAATGCACCCCCAGGGGCTGGCTCTCAGCCCAATAGTTAGTAAGATGTACATGCAGACCACTCAACCCAGGATGATGCACCCACATACACTATGGTAATACATCCATTAGAACAATAGACCATGGAGCACCAGAAGATGAACATTCAAATTGAGGAAATGCAGGACAAACAGGAGTGCATAAATATGAGGCGCACAAGGGGAGGGTTACAGGGTAGCGAGCGGAGGAAACTGGGTTAGGGTTGGACATGGTAAATGGAGAGTGAAACTAAATGTACACCTAACATTGAATGTAAAACAAGCTCTTAAAAAAAAATGGCAAAGGATACGAACAGACACTTCACTAAAGATGATATGCTGGCGGCCAACAAACACATGAGGAGTTGCTCATGATCACTAGCCATTAGAGAGATGCAAATCAAAACAACAATGAGATATCACTCACCCCAGCAATAATAGCAAAGTTCAACAGGACAGAAAATAAACGCTGGCGAGGTTGTGGAGAGATTGGAATTCTCATACACTGCTCGTGGGACTCTACAATGGTAAAACCATTGTGGCAAATAGTATGATGTTTCCTTAAAAACTGAAAATAGAAATACCATTTGAACTAGCAATTCCATTACTAGGAATATATCCTAAAGAGGTGAGAGACAGGACACAAACACGAGACATATGCACACTTATGTCCTTTGCAGCACAATTCACTATAACAAATAGATGGAAAAACCTAAATACCCATCAACAGATGAATGGATAACCAAATTATGGTACTTACACAATGGAATACTGTGCTACATTAAAGAACAATGAAGGACACGTGAATCATCTCACAGTGTGGATGAACCTGGAGGACATTATGTTGAGTGAAATAAGTCAATCACAGAAGGACAAATATT
>NW_006922567.1:360172-360609 GCF_000298275.1 Orycteropus afer afer
TGCCTTAGGCACTTCGCTACCAGAGCTCCTACACAGATACTAGTGATACAAAATAACCACAATCATTACAGAAGCAACAGAAGACAGACTTGGAGCAATCCCTCATAGATAGCCAGGCACCTTGGGAGATAGAATCACCTAATCTGCCAACTCAGGACCATAGTATTGAGGGACACCAGGCTCAATTGGCACAATAAAATACATAAAGATCTTGTTCCACAAACTACTTTGGTGAGTAGCGACTGGGGCTTTAAAAGCTTTCGAGCGGCCATCTAAGATATAGCTAATAGTCTCCTTTTATTGGAAGCAAAGAAGAATGAAGAAAACCAAGGACATTTGGAAATAATCAACCCTAGGATATGAGGGACCTCGAGACCAGAAGAACCAGGTGGTGCCCGGCTACCAATACCAAACACTCAGGAAGGGATCAAAACTGG
>NW_006922567.1:361152-363035 GCF_000298275.1 Orycteropus afer afer
AGAAGGGCAACATTCACACGGATGAAAAGCTGGACAGACTGGAGTGCATAACTAAGAAGGGCACAGTGATCAGGGGGTCCCTGGGAAGGGAGAGAAGGAGAGTGGGTTAGGGTTGGGGATGGTAATTGTGGAGTGAAACCAAATGTATATGAACTGAATGTAAAACAAAATCTGCTCTGTAAATTTACACCTGAAGAACAATTAAAAAAAAAAAAGAATCTGCAAAACATCTCATAATATGGATTAACTTGGGGAATATTATGCCAAGTGAAGTAAGTCCATCAAAGAAGGACAAACACTGTATGACTCCATTATCATAAAAAGTCAAGGGAAGGTTTACACAGGGAAGGAAATTTTCTTTGTTGTAGTCCAGGAATGGGAGTAGAGGGGAGGAGGGAAAGACAATATAACAAAATTTTGTGACCAGCATAATATCAGCAAGGAAAAGGAAGACATAGAGAGGTGCAGACAACAGCAGTAAATACTTTTACATACACAATGCTGCATTATTAGTAATAACAAACATTTATCTAAGGGTGAATACATAGGTATGCAGGCAAGCTGAAGATGTATGGGTAGGCAAATGGAAAACACCCATTACCATACTTAGGTTTGGCAGATGATATTTCTACATACATATCTATATGTGCTAAAAATGTCTATATATCTATTATATATATCTATATACCTATTATCTCTATCTATCTATCTATCTAAACTCAAAACTCACCACCCTCAAGTTGGTTCCAACTTATAGTGATTCCTCCTTGGGTTTCTGAGGCAAAGTCAATATAACTTCTTAGTCACACACAGGCACATTGTGGGTGTGAGTTCCTGGGCCTGCAGGCTTCAAATCATGGTGGCCAGTACATCAAACTCGATTGGTGCAACATAATACACAGTAACATTGTTCTAAATCCTACTTTAGCGTGCAGTGACTGGGATCTTAAAAACTTGTGGCCAACATCTAAGATGCAACTGTTGGTCTCTCCTCATCGAGAGCAAAGAAGAGTGAAGAAAATCAAAGATACAAGGAAACATTAGTCCAGGAGACTCATGGACAATGAGAATTTAAGCCTATGTGGCCCTAAGACCAGAAGAATTAGATGATGTCTGGTTACCAATGACAACCACTCTGAACAGGATCAAAATTGGATATCCTACATAGAGTGGGAGAAAAATGTGTAACAAAATTCAAAACCATAAAAAAAAAAGACCAGGATTATTGGTTAGCTAGATACTGGTGAAACCCCCGACAGTATGGCCCCTAGTCACCCTTTGGTTCTGGATTTGAACTCATTCTCATGGTTTAACTCTCAGCCAAACAATAGACAGACCTATGAGCTAAACAATTACTCTAGGGAATGTTTTGGTTACCTAGTGTTACTCTGACAGGAATATACCACAAATGGGATGGCTTTAAAAAACAGGAGTTTATTCTCCTCCAGTTTTGGAGGCTAGATGTCCAAGTTCATAGTGCCAGCTCTAGGGACTGAGTGAAAGCCCCTCAACCTTGGGGTTCAGCTCTGCTTCATGCTCCCGGCCCACTGAAGCTAGAGGCTTTACTTCACTCAGGCAGCAGCTGGCTGATGAACCCAACAAACCCAAGGTTGACAAGTGAAAAGGCACAGTCTTGATATCACCAAACAACACGCCAGGCCACTAATTCAAGTCCAGAAAAAGTTCCAAGATCGGCAGGGCATGGCAGGCTGCTGAATAGTGACTTGGCTACATGCAGGGTTCAAGCATGCCAAAGAGCTGGAGATCTTCCTCAAAGCTGCTTAAATACAGGAAGCAGACCACATCCCTAAAGCAGCTACTCAGCTGCTCCATTAGATTCTACCATGGAATTGATTGCCAATCTCACCATGGAGAATAACTAC
>NW_006922567.1:364918-365556 GCF_000298275.1 Orycteropus afer afer
ACAGTCTCTTTAACAAAGGTGCTGGCAAAACCAGTTAGCCATTTGCAGAAAAATGAACCAAGATCCATACTTCACATCATACACAAAAACTAACTCCAGATGGATTAAAAACTTAAATGTGAAACCTAAAACTATAAAGTTCCTCAAAGAAAAATTGGGGGCAAATTTAGGGCCAAGTTATGATACATGCACACAATGGAATACTATGCTACATTAAAGAACAATGAGGGATACGTGAATCATCTCACAACGTGGATGAACCTGGAGGACAGTATGCTGAATGATATAAGTCAATCACAGAAAGACAAGTACTGTATGAGCCCATTACTGTAAAAAGACAAGAAAAGGTTTGCTTGGGAAAAGGAATTCACTTTGTAGGTTACCAGGATGGGAAAGGATGGGGAGGGAAGAGGAGGGATTAATTTCGGGCTAGTTGGGGCCCACATGCTGACATGGGTGAGGGGAGGTATATATGGAAAGAGTCTGTGACCACCATGATAACATTAGGAAAGGGGAGGACACCAAATTATGTACATAAGAGATAGATGACAGACACTAATACCAACCAATGTCTCCACAATACTGCATTACCATTAACACCAAACACCAGGCTACAGATAAACACATAAACATCTGAG
>NW_006922567.1:366781-367461 GCF_000298275.1 Orycteropus afer afer
CACTGTTGGTGGGACTGTCAAATGGTACAACCACTGTGGAAAGCAGTATGGCAGTTCCTTAAAAAGTTGGAATGAGAAATACCACTTGATCCAGCAATCTTATTACTAGGTATATATCCTAAAGAAATGAGAGCCAGGACCAGAACAGATTTATGCACACTCATATTCATCACAGAGCTATTTACAATAGCAAAAAAGATGGAAACAAATTGTGTGCCAATCAACAGAAGAATGGATAACAAAACTATGGTGCATACACACAATGGAATACTATGCAACACTAAAGAATAACAACGAATCTGCAAAACACCACATAACATGGATTAACTTGGAGGACATTATGCTGAGTGAAATAAATCAATCATAGATGGACAAATATTGTATTAGTTCACTATTGCAAAAAGTCAAGGAAAGGTTTATATATGGAAGGAAACTTTCTTTATTGGTTACCAGGGGTAGGATGGGAGGGGCAGGAATACTGCTAGATAGTTAGAGATAAGTATTCATTTGGGTGAAGGGAAGGGCAATGTACTAAAAGTGAGTGATCAACACGGTGGCACTGAGGAAGAGGAAGACATAGAGTAGTACATGGGAGGTATAGACAACAAAGATGAACCCTCTTGCCTTTATAATACTGCATTGTCAGTGATGGTAAACATTGATCTGTGGGTGGATAAATG
>NW_006922567.1:369876-371105 GCF_000298275.1 Orycteropus afer afer
ATTGGGACTGTCCCCTTTTACTTGTCAACCTTGGGCTTGTCAGTCTCAGCATCCAGCAGCTGTCTGAGTGAAGAAAAGCCTCTAGCTTCAGTGGGCCAGGAGCAGGAGGCAGAGCTGAAGCCCAAGGTTGAGGGGCTTTCACCCAGCCCCTAGAGCCTGGCACTTTGAACTCGGACATAAAGCCTCCAAACTGTAAGAGGAGAATAAACTCCTGTTTGTTAAAGCCATACCATTTGTGATATATTTCTGTCAGAGTGGCACCAGGTAACCAAAACAAGTGAGAAGACAGCTGTTAGATTGTGTGGAATTGCAGTCAATGTCATGAAACAAAATGTGTAATAACTGCTTTAGGGACAATGAATATGCTCTGTAAACTTTTGCCAAATCACAATAACAAAATTTTTTAAAAAGCAATTAAATTGTCAAAGAAATCCCTCAAAGGCTAAGGCTAAAGTACAATGCTGTCAGTGATAGGAAAATATCCATAAACCTATAAGGAAGACCAGTTAATACGACTAGAATTCAAATTCATGCACCAACCACAAAAGCCAAAGATGAAAAAATTGAAGATCTTTACCAGCCTCTACATTCTGAAATTGACCAAACATACAATCAAGATGTATTGATAATTACTGGCAATTGGACTACAATGGTTGGAAACAAAGAAAAAGCATCGATAGTTGGAAAATATGGCCTTGGTTAAAGAAATGATACTAGAAATCATATTATGTAATTTTGCAAGACCAATGACATTCATTGCAAACACTTTTTTTTCAACAACATAAATGGCAATTATACATGTGGACTTCACTAGCTAGAATACACAGGAATCAAATTGACTACATCTGTGAAATAAGGCCATGGAAAAGCTCAATATCATCAGTCAGAACAAGGCCAGGGGCCAATTGTGGAACAGATAATCAATAGTTTATGTGCAAATTAAAGTTGAAGCTGAGGAAACTTCATACAAGTTCGTGAGAGTAAAATTATGACATTGATTATATCCCAACTGAATTTAGAGTCCATCTGAAGAATAGATTTGATGTATTAATTATGAATGACCAAAGATCAGAGGTTACAGTTGAGAAAAGACAACGCAGGGATGCCCAGAGTAGCAGGCCGGAAGAGCAGCAGAAAGGGGATAAAAGCATTGAACCCGGACAGAAGAGCAGTCAGCCCCAGGGTTACAGGTGAGGAGAGACAACGCAGGGATGCCCAGAGTAGCAGGC
>NW_006922567.1:373632-376056 GCF_000298275.1 Orycteropus afer afer
TTGTGGGGCTGGCGCAGGATCGGGCAGTGTTTCGTTCTGCTGTGCATGGGGTCGCTATGAGTTGGAAACGACTCGACGGCACTTAACAACAACAAGAACAACAAAGATCAGAGGAGTTGTGGGATGATATAAAAAACATCATGCATGAAGAAAGTGAAACATCCTTAAAAAGACAAGAAAGAAAGGAAAGATCAAAATGGATGTCAAAAGAGACTCTAAAACTTGCTCTTGAATGGGGAGTAGCTAAAGTGAATGGAAGAAATGATGAAGTAAAAGAGCCAGACAGAATATTTCAAAGGATGGTTCAAGTAGGCAAAGTAAAGTATTATATTGAAATGTCTAAGGACCTGGAATTAGGAAACCAAGAGGGAAGAACACACTCAGCATTTCTCAGTCTGAAAGAACTGAAGAAATATTCAAGCCTTTAGTTACAATATTAGGAGTTCTGGTAGCCTAGTGCCTAAGGCACTGACTGCTAACCAAAAGGCTGGCAGTTCAAACCCACCAGCCACTCCTTAGATGGAAGGCTGGGCAATCTACTTCCGTAGTGATACCGCCTCGGAAACTCAGGGAGGGATTGCTATGAGTCGGGCCCAACTTGACGGCACATAACAACAACAACAAAGTTACAATATTGAAGGATTCTATGGACAAAACAGAACACTTAATTGTGCTTATGAGGATCCTGTACATAGACCAAGAGGCTGTCATTTGAACAGAAGAAGGGGGTATTGCATTGTTTAAAATCAGGATGGGTGTGCATCAAGGTTGTATCCTTTCACCATATTTATTCAATCTGTGTGCTGAGAAAATAATCCAAGAAGCTGGACTATATGAAGAATGTCCCATAAGGATTTGAGGAAGACTCATTATCAACCTGTGACCTGGAGATGATACAACCTTGCTCATTGAAAGTGAAGATGACTTGAAGCACTTATGATGAAGTTCAAAGACTCCAGCCTTCAGTATGGATTAAACCTCAATATAAAGAAAACAAAAATCCTCATAACTGGACCTGTAAACAATATCACAATAAATGGAGAAAAGATTGACTTTGTCAAGGATTTAATTTTACTTGGATCCACAATCAACACCCATGAATGCAGCATTCAGGAAATGAGACATTGTTTTGCATTGGGAAAATGTGCTGCAAAAGACCTTTTTAAGTGTTAAGAAGCACTTTGAAGATTAAGATGTGCCTAACGTAAGCCATCGGGGCCGACTTGACGGCACATAACAACAACAACAACAACAACCCGAGCCATGGTATTTTCAATTATGTCATATGAATATGAAAGCCAGGCAATGACTAAGGAATACTGAAGAAGAGTTGATGCCTTTGAACTGTGGTATTGGCAAAGAATACTTAAAATACCTTGGACTGCCAGAAGAATGAACAAATTTCTCCTGGAAGAACTGCAGCCAGAATGTTCCTTGGAAGTGAGAATGGCAAGGGTTCATTTCACCTACTTTGGTCATGTTTTCAAAAAGGATCATTCCCTGGAGAAGGAAATCATGTTTGGTCAAGTAGAGAGTGAACAAAAAGGGGGAAGACTCTCAACAAGATGGATTGTCACAGTGGCTACAACGATGGGCTCAATATATCTTCACTATCTGTGAGGATAGTGGAGGACCAGGCAGTGTTTTGTTCTGTTGTACACGGGATGGCTATGAGTCAAAGCCAAGTCTATGGCATCTAACAACAACAACAACAACAACATACATTTAACTCTACTAAAATCTGTGGGTGGCCCTGCTGGTATTTGCAATACCAGTGGAATAGCTTCCAGCATCGCAGCAACATGAATGCCTTCATAACACAACAGGCAGATGAGTGGTGGAAAATAATTTCTAGGTTTTGTGTTTTGGTTATCTAGTGCCGTTCTGACAGGAATATACCACAAATGGGATGGCCTTAATAAACAGGAGTTTATCCTTACAATTTGGAGGCTTCAAGTACAAATTCAAAGTGCCAGGCTCTAGGGGCTGGGTGAAAGCCCCTCAACCTTGGGCTTCACCTCTGTTTTCTGCTCCAAGCCCACTGAAGCTGAATGCCTTTCCTCACTCAGCTGCTGGCTGCTGATGCTGACAAGCCCAAAGTTGACAGGTAATGAGGCACAATACTGATATTACCAAACCACAAAGCAGGCCATTAATTAAAGCCCATTAAAAGTCCCAAGATTGGCAGAGCATGGCAGGCTGCTGAACAATGAAATGGCTACATGCAGGGTTCAAGTGTGCCAAAAGCTAGAGACTGTTCCCCAAGCCTTCTCCTTATATACAGGAAACAGACCACAGCCCTAAGGCAGCTTACTCAGCTGCTCACAGTAGGTTCTACCATGGAGTTGATTACCAGTCTCATCATGGGGAATACTACATCCAGCTCCCCAACCAGTCAACCAGGCCCAGCCAAGATAACACACA
>NW_006922567.1:376976-380515 GCF_000298275.1 Orycteropus afer afer
AAATAATAAATTTAAAAAGGCACACTTAGAAAATAATAAACAATGTGAGGACCTAAATGTACAAAATAGAACTATAACATTCTTAAAAGAAAAATCAGGTGAAATGCTGTTGGACCTGGCTTTTAACAATGGATTATCTAATATAGTAACAAAAGAACAAACAGCATAAGACAAAATAAAAGAATGGGACCTCATAAAAATTAAAAACTTTTGTTCATCAAAATACATTATCAATAAAGTGAAAGTAGAAGCTATTGACTGGAGAATAGCTTCAAATACCATATATGTGAGAAGAATCTAATAATCAAAATATATATAAAATTTCAGCACCTTAACATAAAAAGGAAAAATAACACAAATTAATTGAGGCAGAGACAAATTTGCATCCTCCTGACACACTCCACCCAATCCCCCTACAACAGAGACTCAGAAAATGGAGTGAAACAGATACACATATTGATCCTCAAATCTGAGCCTCAAATGAGAAGACAAAGAATTAGATTGAATGCTAATTGGAAAGGGAGTCAGAATGAGGACAGTGAATGGGGAGAGAGAAGCAGAGCAGGCCCATTTAAGCTTGGCCATTTTGAGACACAGAAGGCATTATACAAGGGCAAGGAGAAATCAACTTCACAGAATCCACCCTAACACAGAGACACAATGTGGACAGATCTGGAAGGAATCAAGGTGAGCAGAAGACGCACTGGATCTGAGAAAGGAAAGTTCAGTGCAACGGGCAATATTCCCAGTGGCACAGGTGACCATAGAGTAAGGAAGGAGCCAGTGAAGGGGGATGAAACAACTCACTACTAGTGAACGCTAATCATTTAGGTTGAGGGTCCATGTGAAGGGGAAGTCCTGTAGGGTGGCATCTGGAGATGCTGGACTCCAGGTGGCCCCTGACTTGATTGAATCTGGGAAGGAACTGATTAATTGGCTGCACACACCCAGAAGTACATATAGCCCAACCCGTGAATTACAGCAAGAAAGGTGCTCTCTCCACTTTCCCCACCACACCTTCCCAGTGACCAGAGGTAAGACTTTTCCTGCCTTAACTAATGTGATGACTCAGGACACACCCCTGGCTTCCCCAGAATCATTCAGCTTCTCAGGCTAACTCTTCCCACCAGCAGCCCAGCTACCCATTGGACCCCTAGCCCAAGCAGATAAAACAGAGTCTTCATCTCTACTTGGATCTGCCTGTGCCATTGACAGGTCTTGCTCTCACTGAACACAAGATGTGTGCCTCCTCTGTAGGAGGTATTCACACATGCCAGCTTCTTCCCACTCCATGGACACATGCTCCAGCAGATTGGGTCACAGCCATCTGCAGCCATGGCTGACCATAGCTACACCAAACCAAAAAACAACAAACATTCTGCTACTGAGTTGATTCTGACATATAGTGACCCCTATTGAGGCGTCCCACCCATGTTCAAACATGTTACTCTGCACACCCAGAGACAGGTGGGAAATTCCCCAGTGATGCAAAACTAGCAACCAAATAAGTACACCTGCCCCACCCACCCAACTATATCAAACCAAAGCAAAAATAAATAAATAAATTGGAAGAAACAAATCAACATATAATCAACAAATACAAACAACTACAAAATGTCTGGGATTGAACAGACAACTTCAATACCAACAAAGAAACAGAACAAGAAAGCACAAGCAAGTGGCTAAAATAAAGAACTAGAAAACCTCCCCAAGAAAGAACAGATAGTAAAACTACCTGATAAGAAGTTCAAAAGACTTAGATATCTATATTACATATAGATATAGATACTACATATAGATAGATATAGATTAGATGTAGATGTAGATAGATAGATATAGATACAGATATAGAGATAGAGATAGATACAGATATAGTCTTCCAAGGGCTCAAAGAAACCACAAAATCAAGGAAAACCAAGACAACATCCCAGAGGAGTTCAAGAAAACAATACAAGATCAAAATGGTAAAATAAATAGGCAATTAGAAATCATACAAATTAGAAATTAGAAATGTAGAAGATTAACACTAAAATTATGAAGATAAATAATATTTTGGAAGGAAAAAATGTAGACTCAACTGAAGAATGAATAAGCCAAGGAGAAGACAAATGCCGGTTTGTATGAGAAAAACTGAAAAAAAAAAAAAAAAAAAAACCACTGAATAAATCCTAAGAATTATGTGTGACAATATCAAGAGGAATAATTTACATGTGATTGGAATTGCAGAACAGCAGGTGGCAAAACATAAACACAAAGAGAGAAAATTGTAAAAGACTTGTAAGCAGAAAACATCTCTAATATTATGAACGATGAAAAGCTATCCATCTTAGAAGCTCAATGAACACTATACAGAATAGAACCTGAAAGAAAGTCATCAAGATATATCATAAAATTTCCAAAACCAAAGAAACAAACAAAAAGAAAGAATCTTGATACCAGTTCAGAAAAAAATGAAACATTACCTACAAAGGGCAATGAATAAGACTAAGCTCTAGTTTCTCAGCCTAAACCATGCAAGCAAGAAGACAAAGAAATTACATATACAAAGCTTTGTAAGAAAAAACAAAAAAAATGGTTCACCAAGAATTATATATCCAACAAAACTATCTCTCAAATGCAATGATGCAACTAGGATATTTCCAGATAAACAGAAATTAAGTGAATTCATAAAAACTAAAGCAATCTTATAAGAAATGTTCAAGGGAGACCTTTGAACAGAAAACTTACAATGGAAGACAACAAATAAGGCATAAGGGAAGACTTCTGGCAAGGTAGCACATAACAGACAGACAAGATACACAGACCTACAACAAAGAAACAAGAAACCATTTGAAACAGATTCAGAAGATAATCCTGGAACCCTTTGCTTTGAAGAGAATAATAAAGAAGTGGATTAAATACCAACTAGTACAGAAACCTGAATGAAAACAATGAATAAGGAGACAAATAAAACTGTATACTGCCAGCTGTCCTGATGGTATGGCCAATTTGAATATTTACAAATGGCATTGTGATCTGAGCAACAACTTAAGAACAAGCGCTGCTTGCCAAGGACTGCATAGGTAACCATACCGGAGGCTGACAACTAGAAAGGAAAACAGTGAATAAGCACACACAAAAATGCTATGGACTGTCAGATGTTCTGATGGTGTGGCCATTTTGAATATTTGCAAGTGGCATTCCAATACAGGCTGCAGCTTAAGAATAGACTCTGCTTGTGGACGACAGCATGGGTGAGCATATTGGTAGCTGATAAGCAGAAAATTGTGATATTCTCCTTGTTATCCTTGTACCCACAACCACTTGGTGAACAGAGGTGTGGCCATCCCCCACCTCCACCTACCTTCTGGACTGAGAGGATTTCCATCCTACTCTGGGTGCCCTGTCATCATCTGCCTTCTGGACAGGCAGGAACTGGTCCCAACACTAGGTTTCTGTTCCCATCCAACTTTTGGGCCAGTAGAATTTTTTTCTGAGACCAGGTACCCTACACTGAGTTAACTTTTGGGGCAGCAGGAGCTTTTTATCTGGGAACAGGA
>NW_006922567.1:397957-398433 GCF_000298275.1 Orycteropus afer afer
GAGAGATTGGGACTCTCATACACTGCTGGTGGGACTGTCAAATGGTACAACCACTATGGAAAGCAGTATGGCGACTCCTTAGAAAGTTAGAATTAGAAATATCATTTGACCCAACCATTCCATTCCTAGGTATATATCCTAAAGAAATGAGAACCATAACCAGAACAGACATATGCACACCCATGTTCATCACAGTGCTATTTACAAAAGCAAAAAGATGGAAACAACCTAGGTGTCCATGAACCGAGGAATGGATAACCAAACTTTGGTACATGCACACAATGGAATACTATGCAACCTTAAAGAATAACTTAGAATCTGCAAAACACCACATAACATGGATGAACTTGGAGGATATTATGCTGAGTGAAAAAAGTCAATCACAGAAGGACAAATATTGTATTAGTCTGTTATTGTAAAAAGTCAAGGAAAGGCTTATATATGGAAGGAAATTTTCTTTGTTGGTTACCAGGGGT
>NW_006922567.1:400033-401522 GCF_000298275.1 Orycteropus afer afer
GGATCTATGTAGGAGATCCTGGATAGAGAGGGAGAACAATATGGAACAAAACTCAAAACCATTTGGAAGGAAAAGGGGGGGACCAGGTTTGCTGGTCAGATAGAGCCTGGTGAAACCACTCAAACTATGGCCCCTAGCTGCCTTTCAGGTCTGGAATTGAACCAACACCTGTGGCTTTCAGCCAAACAAAAGACAGGCATGTGAGTTGATCATTTACCTGAGGTTGATATTCTCCTTGGAGCGATCAGTCATGGGAGCACAGAAGGGCAGTGTTTGCACAGGGAGACAGCTGTGGAGGGTGGGGAGTAGATGGGAAGGGAGGACACAGGGAAGAGGTAACTATCAGGAGGAAGTGGGAGGGGAGCTGTTGCATTGGAGTAAATTGTAGTCAATGTCATGAGACAAAGTGTGTGTGAACTGCTATATGGAAAGGGGATTTGCTCTGTAAACTTTCAGCCAAATCCCAATTTAAAAGAGAGAGCGAGAGAGAGAGAGAGAGACAGAGACAGAGAAAATTAGATCCTTGCTGTGTTTCTTTGCAGTTTTCTACTTCCTTTACACTTGCATTCAGTCATTTATTTATGTATTTATCTTTCTACTACACACTTGGTAATAAACAACAAGACAGGATTTGATCTCAGCTAATCGTCTAGTGGGAAAAGACAATAAGCACTGGAAGAAGAATGCTATGAAAGAAGCAAACAGCAAGCTCTGAGAGAAAGGGCAGAGGAGATTATTTAGATCACATACTCTGGGAAGCTTTCTCTGAATTGGTGATTTTTAAGCTGAGACCTGAAGTATAAAAAGGATACTCCTTGGAAATTTATGTTTGCAATAAATTGAAGAATTATAGATGCCAAGTTATTCCTAATCTTCAAAAACCTTACTTGTAGACAGTAAAGTTGGTAAACATAAGACTGCAAAAATATATATAAATAATAGCTGATAAGTAATCTCTGGGACACTTCAGGAAGAAGATAAATTCTCTGTTGGCTTAACTAGTGAAAAAAAATAATTATAATGCATTATGTAATCTAACAAGGAGAATTTTGGAATTATGCAATGCATTGCTCCGATATAAGTGCTACCCAGACTAATCTTTTGTTCTTCAAGGGTCTGCGCACACTGAGATCTTCAGCTGTTTATTGATTAGGCTTTATTGTATGAACATGAGCATTGCATATATTTAGCTCCAAATATTAAATATTTCTGTTGTTGGGGGAAAAAAAACAGTACTTCAAATCTGTATAAAGATTCAAGCATTTCCCTTTTTAGTGCTTTGATAAGATGTGCAAGTTCTGCTTTCTATGATGAGGTTCTGAGGTTTAGGGTGGTAACTTCAATAATTTAAGCCTGATGGACTACTGCATGCCTTGCTTTTTTAATACCACTTTCTATAAAGTTACTCCTGTCTCTGTACCATTCCTCATCAGGGTCCAAGAACGGGACACCTACTAAATCTGGCCTGGATGAGAACACCTTATTTATA
>NW_006922567.1:403842-414437 GCF_000298275.1 Orycteropus afer afer
AGTCATCCAGCTTCTCTTCCACTGCCTGTGCATTTTGGGTTATGCTTGCTAGTCTATTTATGCCATAAATTAGAGCCCCAATGTTTGCCCCTATTTTATCTGATGAATTTTATAGTTTTTGGGTTTTACATTTAAGTCTTTGGTCCAACTTTAGTTTGTTTTTGTGTATGGGTCTTGTTTCATTTTTCTGCAAGTGGATATCAAATTTGGCAGCACCATTTGTTAAAGAGGCTCTCTCTCCCTCATTTAATGGGTTTTGGTCCTTTGTCGAAGATCAGCTGTCCATAGATGGATGGGTCTATTTCTGGGCTTTTGGTTCTGTTCCATTGGTCTGTCTATCATTGTGTCAATACCACACTGCTTTAACTACTATGGCTGTATAGTAGGTTTTGAGATCTGGGAGTGTGAAACCTCCTACTTTGTTTGTCTTCTTCAGCAGTGCTTTGCTTATCCTAGGTCTCTTTCCTTTCCATATGAAATTAATAATTGGGTTTTCCATATCCTTAAAAAATGTTGATGCTATCTGGATTGTGATTGCATTGAATGGGTAGATTCCTTTGGGCAATATTGACATTTTCACGATATTTAGTCTTCCTACCCGTGAACAATCAAGTTCTTCCATTTATGTAGATTCCTTGTGGTTTCTTGTAGTAATGTTTTACAGTTTTCTTTGTATAGGTCTTTTGTGTCTCTGGTGAGGTTTATTCCTAAATCTTTTATCTTTTTCATAGCTATACTAAACGGTATTGTTTCCCTTATTTCTTTATCAGAGGACTCCTTGCTGGTGTAGAGAAATCCAACTGAGTTTTGTATGTTGACCTTGTATCCTGCCACTTTGCTGAACCTCTCTATTAGTTCCAGTAATTTTTTTTCTGAGTCTTTTGGGTTTTCTATGTATAGGATCATGTCATCTGCAAATAGAGATAGCTTTACTTTCTCTTTGCCAATTTGGATGCCTTTTATTTCTCTTTCTTGTCTTATTGCCCTAGCTAGGGCTTCCAACATGATGTTAAATAGAAGTTGATAGAGGGCTTCCTTGTCTGGTTCCCATTTACAAGGGGATTGCTTTGAGTCTTTCTCTTTTAACAATAATGTTGACTGCTGGCTTTATGTATATGCCCTTTATTATGTTGAGGATTTCCCTTCTATCTCTGGTTTGCTGAGAGTTCTGAACAGGAATGAGTGTTGGATTTTATTGAATGCTTTTTCTGCATTGATTGATATGATCATATGGTTCTTTTCTTTTGTTTATGTGGTGGATTACACTGATTGTTTTTCTGAAGTTGAACCATCCTTGCATAAGGTCTGGTAAGTCTTAATGTTTATTTCTGCTGTGCCTAATAGCAAGGCTTGGTATTGGGTTATCAGACCCCCACTCATCCATCTATACCCTCTTGCTTCTAGGACAGTTTGGACCTGGTGAGAACTATACACTCAAAGTACATGTTGTCCCAAAGTAAATTTAGAGGATTTCTTTACCATAACAGCAGTAGCTTCCACAACCCTTAGACATCCTACCCACCCTCTAGTGAAGTTATCCAACTATTTTGAAAAATAGGCCACTGGCTGGAAATCAGAGCCTAACTTTTGCCCCAGGACTCCTAGGGCCACACCAACTTTTTCTGTTACATACAATTGAAAGGGTTTTTCTAAATTGGGCAATCCTAAGGCCTGGGCTCCTAGGATTGCTGTCTTTAGTGTATGGAATGCATTCCTGCATTCCTTTGTCCAATCTATAAGCTGATTATCTTCCCCTTTTAAAGCTTCATATAGGGGTCTTGTAATTATTCCATAATTTGGTATCCAGATTCTGTAAAACCCTGTCATGCCCAGAAACCCTCTCAGGTGTTTATTATATTTTATTTTAGGTAGGCTCTGGAATTTGCCAAACTTCCTGTTTTCGATTTTGGTCTAACATTTTCTTTCCTTGGGTAATGATAAATTTCAAGTATTTATCCTGAAGACAAGAGATTTGGGCCTTGGATGGAGAAACCCTATACTCACATATATCCAAGAATTTTAGGATGCCAATAGTGTCCTTTTGAGAAGCCTGATAGTCAGGGCTAATGATCAAAATATCATCTACATATTGGATAAGAGAGCTAGCTTCCAATTGCAGTTCTCGTAAGTGCCAATTTAAGGCTGTACTGAAGTAATGGGGGCTGTTTTTGAACCCCTGAGGAAGTTGAGTTCAGCTTAGCAGAGTCAACTCTCCAGTTACAGGGTCCCGTCATTTAAAAGTAAATAAAAATTGAGACTCCAGGTGCAAGGGGCTGCAAAAGAAAGCATCTTTTAAGTCTAAGACCAAAAATGGGTGGCATTTTTGGGTAATTGCATGAATGAGGTATAGGGGTTTGTACCAGTGGGTGTATGGGAACTATAAACTCATTCACTGCCTGCAAGTCCTGCACAAAGCTATAGGTTTTGTCACTTTTCTTGACTCACAAACAGAATGAGAGTGACTCACAAACAGAATACCATATTTTCTAAGCTTGTCAACTAGAGGCTTAAGTCCTCTTAAGGCTTTTGGTTTCAATGGGTACAGTCTTTTCCAGTGATGCAGGGGTCCTGGTTTTTGTTGGACCTGAAGAGTAATTGCCCTGATAGTGAGTCCTGGGAAATTAGTATCCCATATACAAGATCCCATTTCTTGCTCTAAAGGGAATCTTGGGAGTACCTGACTGTTGAAAACTAAAGGTGCTAACAAGAGAAGGGGATGGGGTTCAGTATAAGCTCCCTACACTACTCTAGCCTGAAGTTGGCTGAGGAGGTCCTGCCCTAATAGTGGTGAAAAAAGCATGTGTCCCCTGGCAATCACCCAGGTGGCACTTTAAAGGTTTGGTAAATTGTTGGGATTTAGGTTTTCCATCTACCCCAACAAGTGAGCTTTTGAAGGAAGAAAGGGGACCAACTTTGAATGGAAGAGCAAAGAAGACTGCCCCTGTATCCAGGCAAAAGGAGATACTCTTACCTTTCACTTCCAGAGATACCCAAGGATCAATGACCTCATGTTTTGTCAGAGGTTTTCATCCTCTGGGCACCTTCAGCAGGTTTGTAGTTCCACTTTGGGCAAAGAGGCCTGTGGTGACTTCGAGAGTACACGTCTCCCTTCACTAGGGTTGTGTGGACATTGTGCCTCCCAATGGCCTTCCTCCTTGCACCTCACACATTGTGTTCTGTTGAGCCTCGAAAACATTTCTCGAGGTTGGATTCTTTGGGTGGGGGTCTGAGTAAAGGCTGCCAAAATTTTGGCTTGATGATTTACTAAGATACAGGTTTTCTTCTCTATCCTCCTATCCTTACTTCTCTCTCCCTCTTCCCTTTTGGCTTCAGTTTCCTGATCCCGATTGTTGAACACCTTAGTGGCCTCTTCCATTAATTTTGCTAGGAGTGTTTCAGGTCCTGCCTCTAACTTTTGGAGCTTTCATCTAATATCTGGTGTGGCTTGGGTGATGAAGGCATGAGCTAAGATTATTTTCCCTTCATCACTCTCACAATCAGTATCGGTAAATTTTTTAAAGCCCTCTGTTAATCTACTGATAAAAACAGCAAAATTCTCATTTCCCATTTGAGTGATCTTGATTTAGTTATAATTGACTGCCTTCTTAATGCCTTTTGTTATTCCCTGTATAATGCAAATTAATATATGCCCCTATCTTGAGGAGAATTTGGGTCCCAATTAGGGTCAGATGTGGGGATTGCCACTTCCCCAGGAAGGTTGTCTGCATCTGCTTTGTGAAGGTCATCTGCAGCCTCTCCTGCATGGACAAGAATCTATGTTTTCTCATCATCCTAGTAGCAGCAAGTTAAAATTACAATCATATTTCCCCACATCAGAAAGAAATTCAGACTGATCTTTGTGAAATTATCCCTGAATTTCTGGAGGTCTTCTGAATACAAACTCAGCTGATCCTTACACTGGGAAATATCCTGCATTGAGAAAAGGACATGCACTCTCATTATTCTATCAGTTCCATCAGGAACTTCCCTAAGAGGACAAAGTTTTTCTGCACCTGAGGTAGAAACCTGATCCTCAGGTACCAATGGGGTTAATTAGTTCCATTATCTGAGGCCCATGGGAGAATGCACATAAGTAGGAGGGGTAGTTTCAGAAGCTGCACTGGATCCAAGGCTGTCTGCCACTTGCAGAGGCTAAGAGGGTGGAATTACAAAGACATCAAGGGGATCCTCTTCCTTCTTATTAAGTAAAACTTTAAAGGGGCATTTATAAGAATCCTTCAACTGACACTTTTTCCTAAGTTTTTGATCCAGACACAGAGCCATAAAAGCCCTTACATACAAATTTCTTTTCCTCTTTTCCTTCTTTTTCTCAAAATAGTTTTAATTGTTACAAACTCACTGCCTTCGAGTCGATTCGACTCATAATGACCCTTCTTTGGGTTTCTGAGGTGGTATCTCTAGGGAAGTAGATTGCTTAATCTGATGGGTTTGAACCACCAGCCTTCTGGTTATCAGTCAAATGCCTTGGGCACTACACCACCAGAGCTCCCAGATTTAATTGTAGGATAGTATTAAAGGAGAGAGAGCCTGAGGGTGGCCACTTCTCCCCATCTCCTAGTTTATAAGTTGGCCAATCTTGAGTACAATATTTAATGAGCTTCTTTTCCTTTAGGCTTTCAAGCTTAAAGGGTTTCCAGTTTGCTAGTAAGCATCCGAAAGGGGCATTCTGAGGAATGCTTGCTATTTCCCATGGCTATGTAGATGATAAAACTCATGGCCTACTTCTGGATGGACTCCTTGGGACCATATGTTAAGGATAAAGGAGGCATGGAACTGATCCCACCGTCACTGAGAATAGACAATATTCAGCAGACAAAGTGAAGAAAGATCCCTAAGTGGGTATGGAGTAGTGGTGATCTGGATAACCTCCTTCCACTCCTGGGGAAGATGAAAGGAATATTCCACCTTGCACCAAGAACATGTGTGACTGCACTATAGCCCAGCATACACTTGGATCTGGTGGTACTGGAAGAAATGTTGTAGAAGACAACAAAAGATATAATACAAATATCCAGGTGATGTCCAAGTGTGTAGAAAATGGACCACAGAGGAACAAAAACAAGTCTCCTGCGTACTAGGTACAGGAGACATAAATAAAATAAGAGTTGGCTCTGGGATCAAAATAGGAAGCAGAGATGAGAAATAGGTGTGATTAATAATGTCTAAGGCATTTGACTGCTAACCAAAAAGCTGGCAGATCAAATCCACCAGCCACTCCTCAGAAGGAATGTTGGGCAATATACTTCTATAGTGATACCACTTCGAAAACCCAAGGAGGGGTCGGTATGATTTGAATCTGACTCAACGGCAGTGAGTTTAATAAACAACGAACACCAACAAATTTGGTCCACAAAGGTAGCAACAGTCAAAGAGGGCTAGGTTTCAAAGCAGAGTTCTACTTTTAGCTTTCCTTTGGATCACCAAAAAAAAAAAAAAAAAAAAAACCTAACACCATAGGGTTTAGGGCAGAACTTGTGGCTTAGAGTGACCCAGAGCTCTTTGAAAATAGAATTTTCTCTGCAGAAAAATCTTAAAACACTCTAATCCACCAAACACAGTTTCTTTGCCAGAAGTGGGAACCACCCAATACGTAGGTGTTATGGGTCTTCTCCCTAGGACTTTAACTATGAAGGGAGAAGACTGACTGCCCCCATGTCAATTCTTTGGTTTCTCCTGGCCCTTGTTCTGAGTCCAACAAACTTCGGGGGGTTGCTCTAAGGCTATGAACTTGCTCTCACTCACCTGCCTTTACACAAGAGCAAATTCAGGCTCAGAAATAATCACACAGACCATAAGGCTTCCTTCACTAACCTGTCTCTATGTGGATCAAACAACCTTAACCACAAAGACAAAGTTACACAACCACCTAAAAACAGTCACCTACAGAAACAAAAACAAATACAAATAAAGGAGTTAGAAGTAAGAGGAGCATTTTGAGAAGAATCCCAGAAGAAGAGGGGAGAGAGAGAGAGTTAAAGGCTAGCTTTTGACCAAGTTCCTCAGCCTGAGCAGTGAGAGGTTTTGCTTACCCAGGGAGAACGTGTTTATGGAGGAAGATCTCTCTGGCAGACGCTTTTGTCTTGTCCTCCAGCAAGTGGCTTCCATCACATAGGCTGGTCTTGACTTATCAGAGTCCCACCAGAGACGCTATCAGTGTTATAGGAGGGGACCCCTGCAAAACCCCAAGGGGGTTCTTGTCTTCTGCCAAGAAAGAATTGCTCAGAGAGACAGATAGGTTTTGAGAGCAAGCCAGGAGTAAAAGCCCTGTGCAGGGAAGCATCAACTACTCCATTTAGCTGACTCCATTCTTCCAGTTTGCTAACAGTAGTTATAGTGGACAGATCTCAGAAGCCACACAGTTAACAAGTCAAGTGTGAGGTCCTTAACTCTTGATGTTTCCCTCCTCCAGATCTATTCAGGTATTTGCTTATCTATAGATCAAAGACAAGTGCCTTCCCAGAGTCTTCAGTGTTGACACCTTAGGACCTGCAACAGTTTGGCTCAGAAGCCACTCAATTTGCCAGTCATGTTCAGGAGATCCCTAGCTTTTGATGTTTAGGCATCTGCTTCTTTATTGATCAAAGATGGGAACCTTCACATTGTCTCCTGTGTTGACACCTTAAGACCTGCAACAAATGGCCTGATGATTACAAACTCTTCTACTCTCAGTTTTCTGGTTTTCCTGTTCCTGTTAGAGGGGTAATTTAAGTAATCTACAAAAGAATATGGTCAACACCTGTCCCTACCTTACTATCAGTAGGGGTGAGGTAATTTACAAAGGAATGTGGTCTGGCAACTTTCTTACTTCTATTCCTACCTCACAATCAGCAGAGGTAAGATAATTTACAAGGGGATGTGGCCTGATAGCTTTCTTCCATCTATTCTTCTCATTTCCAGTGGGCAGAACCTCAAACAATGCATGTCTGGTGTCTGGTTGTTCACTTTGCTTTGAAGGACAAATGGCCAGATGTGCAATTATATACTGACTTATGGGCTGTGGTCAATGGTTTAGCTAGATGGTTAGGGACCTGGAAGGAACATGATTGGAACATTGTTGACAAAGAGGCTGGGGAAGAGGTATATGGATAGATCTCTCTGAATGGGCCCAAGAAGTGAAGATATTTGTTTTTAATGTGAATGCTCATCATAGGGTAACCTCAGCAGAAGAGGAGTTTAACAATCAAGTGGACAGAATGTCATGTTCTGTGGAAACCAGTAATCCCCCTTCCCCAGCTACTCCTGTCATTGCCAATGGGCTCATGAGCAAAATGGCCATGATGGCAGGGATGGAGGTTATGTATGGGCTCAGCAACATGGACTTCCACTCAGCAAGGCCAGCAGCAGAGACAAACACTGAGTTGTGATATGGAACCATTCCTCAGGGCAACCAGCAACAACCTGGTGGAAAGCAGATTACATGGGACCACTTCCACTATGAGATGGATTTGCCTTTGCTGCACACAATGCTACTGCCAAAACTGCCATACATGGACTTAAAGAATGCCTTATCAACCATCATAGTATCACATATAGCATTTCCTCATATCAAGCGACTCACTTCATAGCAAATGAAGTGCAGCAATGGGCCTACGCTCATGGAATTTATTGGAATTACTATGTTCCCCATCATTCTGAAGCAGCATTCTTGATAGAATAATGGAATGGCCTTCTAAAAACACAATAATGGCTCCAACTAGGTGGCAATTCCCTGCAGGGTTGGAGTAATGTTCTCTAAGAGGCTGTATATGCTCTAAACCAACATCCAATATAAGGTGTTGTTTCTCCTGTAGCCAGGATTCACAGGTCGAGGAACTGTTGTTGTTGTTAGGTGCCATCAAGTTAGCTCTGACCCATAGTCACCCTATGCACAACAGAACAAAACACTGCCTGGTCCTGTGCCACCCTCACAATCCTGCTGTACCTGAGCCCATCATTGCAGCCACTGTGTCAATCCATCTTGTTGAGGGCTTTCCCCTTCTTCGCTGACCCTTCACTTTACCAAGCATGATATCCTTCTCCAGGGAATGGTCCCTTCTGACAACATGACCAAAGTACGTGAAATGAAGTCTGGCCATTCTTGCTTCCAAGGAGCATTCTGGCTGAACTTCATCCAGGACAGATTTGTAAATCCTTTTGTCAGTCTATGGTATTTCCAGTATTCTTTGCCAAAACCACAACTCAACAGTATCAATTCTTCTTCAGTCTTCCTTGCTTATTGTCCAGCTCTCAGGTGCATATGAGGCAATTGAAAATACCATGACTTGGATTAAGCACACCTTAGTCTGTAAGGAGACATCTTTGATCTTCATTCAGCACTTGAAAAAGTTCTTTTGCAGTAGGTTTGCCCAGTGAAATAGGTCATCTGATGTCTTGACTGCTGTTTCCATTGGCGTTGATTGTGGAAATATGTAATATGAAATCTTTAACAACTGTAATCTTTTCTCCATTTATTATGATGCTACTTATTGGTCCAGTTGTGAGAATTTTTGTTTTCTTTATGTTGAGATTTAATCCATACTTGTGTTAAAATGAGTTCTCTACAGAAACAAAACCAGTAAAGCTTATATAGAGAGAGAAAGAGAAATTTATCTTAGGAAGATAGATCACACACTTATAAAAGCTGGCAAGTCTAAAGTTCTTGGATCAAACGTCAAGCTGGAGGCTTTTCCCGACTCTCGCAGCTGCAGGGGCTGGGAAGCTCAAGGTTGGCAGGCAGTATACTGGCAGTTGATTCCAACAAATGATGAATCCAAGATCTCCAGGCTGAATGGTGGATTGTTCACTCACAGATAGTTGTAGGCAGCACAACAGAATCCCGATCCACAGAAGAGTGTCTCTTTCCCTAGGATGTCCATAAATATACTTGAAGCAGGCCACACCCCTAAGGAATCTCCCTTTCAACAGATTGGCTGCTCAGAACATATTCATCTGATCCCATCATGGGAATAACCACATCACAATTGCTTAAACCACACAGAATTGTGGTCCAGCCAAGTTGACACACAGCTCCAACTATCATAATACTGCAGTCTTCAATCTTCATCAGAAAATGCTTCAAGTCATCCTCACTTTTAGCAAACAAAGTTGTGTTGTTTGTGTATTGCAGGTTGTTGATGAGTCTTCCTCCAATCCTGATGTCACATTCTTCTTCATATAGTCCAGCTTCTCAGATTATTTGTTCAGCATATAGATAGTAAAAGTATGGTGAGAAGTTGCAACCCTGATGTACTCCCTTTCTGATTGTAAACCATACAGTGCCCCCTTATTCTATTTGAATGACAGCCTCCTGGTCTATGTACAAGTTTCTCATGAGCACAATTAAGTGTTCTGAAATACTCATTCTTCTCAATGTTATCCATAATTTCTTATGATCCACAAAATCAAATGCTTTTGTGTAGTCCATAAAACACAAGTAAACATATTTCTGGTATTCTTTACCTTCAGCCAAGATACATCTGACATCAGCAATGATATCCATTGTTCCACATCCTCTTCTGAATCTAGCTTGCAGTTCGAGAAGTTCTCTGTCAATATACTAATGAAATCATTATTGAATTTTCTTCAGTAAGATTTTATTTGTGTGTGATATTAATGATATTGTTCAATAATTTCTACATTCTATGGGATCACCTTTCTTTGAAATGGGTAAAAATATGGATCTTTTCCAGTCAGTTGGCCAGGTAGCTGTCTTCCAAATTTCTTGGCATAGGCAAATGAGATCCTCCAGAGTGATATCCATTTCTCGAAACAGATCAGTGGGTATTCCATCAATTCCTGGAGCCTTGTTTTTCACCACTTCCTTCAGTGCAGCTTCAACTTCTTCCTTCAGTACCATTGGTTCTTGATCATTTGCCACCTCCTGAAATGCATGAACATCAACCAATTATTTTTGGTACAGTGACTCTGTATTCCTTCCATCTTCTTTTGATGTTTCATGCATCATTCAAAATATTACACATAGAGGGAGATGGTAAGATGGCATCTTACCTGTAGTACACATATTAGTTTCCTCTAGCATCTTAGTGCCTGAGAAACTAGGTGCAGCAGTTTGAAGTGGGGATTCTGGCACTCTGAGCAGCTCATTAACTCAGAGAATGCCAAACTCAGGGGAGTAGGAGTAGAAAAGAGGGAAAGGCCATGTAACCAGCTGGGAAGAATAAAAAACAGGCAACCTGCCCTGAGGAGTGTTGACCGGCTGGTGAAATGGGACATTGGAGGGCTCCCTGGGGTAGTGGAGAGAATGCATCAGAGGACCTGAGGCCACTCCATGGAACTACTTTCAGTGCTCATTTTAATCAGTAAACTTGGGACCACAGGGAGGGAGCAGAGATTCTTCTGCCTCTGGGTGATGCTGAATTGGGAATATAGAGGTAAGCTCACCACAAGTGAGCAGGCCTTGGGTCAATCTCATGGCACAGGTAAGGGCAGATATCCCAGGACACCTTTTTGGTATGGAGGGGCCTGGAGTACATAGTTTTTGCAGCTATCAGAATCTGGCAGAAAGTAGCAGCCCCCTAACCATTGGGGTCATTGCCAAACTTGAGCTGCAGGTCTGTGAGTAACAGTATAACATC
>NW_006922567.1:414952-416413 GCF_000298275.1 Orycteropus afer afer
AAGAGTCGGGGCCGACTCGACGGCACATAACAACAACAACAACAACAATAAGAGCTCAAGGAAACCCTAAACAGAATCATGGAGAACATAGACAGTATGCTGGAAGAACTCAGGAAAATCATTCAAGAATAAATTAACAAGATTAATACACAATCAGAACTCATACAAAAACAGCAGTTAGAAATCCAGAAGATAAATACCAAAATTACAGGATTACACAATTCAGTGGAAGCACAAATGAATTGGCTAGAATGGCTGAAGAATGCATTTCCCAACTAGAAGATAACTTCCTTCACACCAGCCTGTATGAAGAAAAATCAGAACAAAGATTTAAGAGAACCTAAGGGTTATATGGGAGCTCTGGGAGCTCTGGCAGCATAATGGCTAAGACACTTGCCTGCTAACCAGACGGCTGGCGGTTCAAACCCACCAGCCACTCCTCGGAAGGAAGGTTGGGCAATCCTACTTCCGTAGTGATACTGCCTCGGAAACCCAAGGAGGGGTCGCTAAGAGTCAGGGCCGACTCGACGGCACATAACAACAACAACAACAAGGGTTATATGGGAGGACATGAAAAGAAACAACATATGCCTCATTGGAATTCCAGAACAAGACGAGGTGAAGAAAAAAAAAACACAGACAAAATTGTGGAAGTCTTATTAACAGAAAATTTTCCCCATATCATGAAGGAAGAAAAGCTATTTGTCCAAGAAGCTCAAAGAACTCCATATAGGATACATGCCAAGAGAAAAACACCAAGGCATATGATAAGCAAACTCTCCAAAGAAAAAGACAAAGAAAGAATCTTGTGAGTTGCTGGGAAAAAAAGAAATATTACTTATAACAATCAAATAGTTAGGCTGAGTTCTGATTAGTCAGCAGAAACTATGCAGGCAAGAAGGCAATGAGATGGCATATATAAAACACTGAAGGAAAAGAACTTCCAACCAAGAATCCTATATCCAGCCAAATTATCCATCAAATATGAGGTAGAAATCAAGACATTCTCAAACAGAAATAAAGGGATTTGGTGAAAACCAGACCAAACCTACAAGAAATGCTTAAGGAAGTCCTTCCAAAAGGGAATCTACAACAGAAAACAACAAAATCAGGACACATGACATCAACACTAAAACCAAAAAGACACTTAAAACCATAATACATCATACAATAAAAAACAGGAAGCCAATTTGCACACAACAACAACAACTAACCAAATTGAGGGAATAAAAGTTCTAGGTATAAAACTTCCAAATGGAGAGGAAAACAAGACAACGTCCTCATAGAACAAACTTTTCTAAAAATATGGAGACAAGAATTCACTCCAAGGTAATCATAGAGAAAGTTAACAATCCTTCTAAGCAAACCCAGATGGAAGGAAAACATGTAGGTTTAGTAAACACAAATCCAACAATAAAGAAGAAGAGAGGAAACACTTGACAATAAAAGGAACTCAGCACA
>NW_006922567.1:452874-453435 GCF_000298275.1 Orycteropus afer afer
TTTGCTGGTGTAGAGGAATCCAACTGATTTTTGGATGTTGATCTTGTATCCCACCACCATGCTAAATCTCTCAATTAGTTCCAGTAGATTTTTGACTGAGTTTCTTGGGTTTCCTAGGTATAAGATAATATCATCAGCAAATAGGGATAGTTTGACTTCTTCCTTACCAATTTAGATGCATCTGATTTTCCTTTCTTGCCTTATTGCCCTGGCTAGGGCTTCTAATACAATGTTGAATAGAAGTGGTGATAGAGGGCATCCTTGTCTGGTTCCTGCTCACAAGGGGAATGGTTTCAGTCTCTCTCCATTGAGAATAATGTTGGCTGTTGATTTTCCATACATGCCCTTTATTATGTTGAGGAATGCCCCTTCTATTCCTATTTTGCTGAGAGTTTTGATCAGGAAAGGGTGTTGGACTTAATCAAAAGCTTTTCTTGCACTGACTGATATGATCATGTAGTTCTTTTCCTTTGCTTTATTTATGTGGTGGAGGACATTGATTGTTTTTCTAATGTTGAACCATCCTTGCATTCCTGATATGAACCTCACTTGGTCATAATG
>NW_006922568.1:0-2610 GCF_000298275.1 Orycteropus afer afer
CAAAGAATAGATAGACATATAGAGTGAACATACATATATACCAAGTAGATACACTCCTTAGAACAATCAATCATTGGAGAACAGAAGGGCAGTGTTTGCACAGGGAAATAGCTCAGGGGGCAGGAATGCACAGGACAGGACACAGGGAAGAGGTAACTACAAGGAGGAAGTGGGAAGAAAGCTGTTACATTGTGAGGATTGCAGTCACTGCCACGAAACAAAATGTGTATGAACTGCTATATGGAAAAATGAATTTGCTCTGTCAACTTTCACCCAAATCACAATAAAAACTTTTTTAAAATGGTGCTGTGCTATTGTTCTGCACCATGAAGTCAGCCTGGACATATAGTGACCCCATGTACAACTGAATGAAAAAATGCCCAGTCCTGTGCTATCCTCACAGTCATTACTACGTTTGAGCCTATTGCTGCAGCCACTGTATCAGTACATCTCATTGAGTCGTTGTTGTTAGGTGCCATCAGGTTAGTTGCAGTTCATAGCAACCCTATGTCCAACAGAACAAAACACTGCCCGATCCTGTGCCACCATCACAATCGTTGCTTCTAAGGAGCATTCTGGCTATCTTCAAGACAAATTTGTTCATTCTTCTGTCAGTACATGGTTTATTCAACATTTTTACCAATACCATAATTCAAAGGTATTAATTCTTCCTCAGTCTTTCTTTATTTATTGTACAGCTTTTACATGCATATGAGGTGATAGAAAATGGCATGGCTTGGGTCAGGCACACCTTATTCCTCAAAGTGACATCTTTACTTTTTAATACTTTAAACAAGTCTTTTGCAGCAAATCTGCCCAATGCAATACGTCACTTGATTTCTTGACTGCTGTTTCCATGGAGGTTGATTGTGGATAAAAGTGAAATGAAATCCTTGACAACTTCAATCTTTTCTCCATTTGTCATGACGTTGCTTATTGGTCTAGTTATGAGGATTTTTGTTTTCTTGATATTGAGTTGTAATCCATACTGAAGGCTGTAATCTTTGCTCTTTATCAGTAAGTGCTTCAAGTCATCCTCACTGCAAGCAAGCAAAGTTGTGTCATCTGTGTATCGCAGGTTGTTAATGAGTCTTCCTCTAATCCTGATGCCATGTTATTCTTCACATAGTCCAGCTTCTTGGATTATTTGCTCAGCATACAGATTAAGTGTGCTGAAAAGATACGACCCTGACACACTCCCTTTCTGATTTTACGCTTTCCAGTATTCCCTTGTTCTGTTCAAACAACAGGCCCCTGGTCTATGTAGAGGTTCCTCGTGAGCACAATTAAGTGTTTTGGAATTCCCATTCTTCGCAATGTTACCCATAATTTGTTTGAACCACACAGTCTAATGCCTTTGCATAGTCAATAAAACACAGGTAAACATCTTTCTGGTATTCTTTGTTTCAACCAAGATCCATCTGTCAGTAGCAATGGTATCTCTCATTTCACATTCTCTTCTGAATCTGGCTTGAATTTCTGGCAATGCCCTGTTGATGTATTGCTGCAACAGTTTCTAAATCATCTTTAGCTAAATTTTACTAATGGTTAAGCACTCATGTCTGCTAACCAAAAGGTTGGCAGTTTGAACCCACCAGCAGCTCCACTAGAGAAAGATGTGACAGTCTGCTTCCGTAAAGATTTACAGCCTTGGAAATCCTATGGGACAGTTCTACTCTGTCTTCTAGGGTCGCTATGAGTAGGAATTGACCTGGTAGCAATGGACTTGGTATTTTTTCAATCTTTATAGAAGTAGATTGCCAGGTCTTTTCCTCAACAGAACCACTGGGTGGGTTTGAACCACCAGTCTTTTGGTTAGCAGCCAAACATTTAACCATTTGCCAGCGGGCCTCCTTGGCGCTGTGGATGTTTCTTATAAAGTAACCCTTCAGGTTGCTTAGACTAAAAATTAGCATACAATTTGCCAAGATATAGAGAGGCATGGCAACAAAAATACTTGCTTGGAAATGCTGAGTGAATTGGTGGCAAAGGAGGTGGCTCAAGTATCACTTTCCAGCAACAAGGGTGGACTAGCTTATGGAAGACCAATACAGAAAAATTAAGGTTTGCAAAGTGTTTTTATTGTAACTTGTTATCATTAACTAATAGCTAATAGAGCAAACTTCTGTATTTGCACAATTTCAACAAGATAGAGATAGTAAGGAAGAATCCCTTTTTCAACCTCTAGCACTCAACTATATAAAACTATCATGATGAATGTTTCCTATGACAAAACATTGTTAACAAATATGAATTGAAGTTTAAGTTTCAAGCAGAAGGCTTAACTACAATTACAAAAAAAAAAAAAAATTCTGAGTAGTTAGTCAGATTAAGGTGTCCCCAGAATGCAAATCATTGCCCTTTTATCATCAAGAAAATCTTGCTATATAAATGATGTCAGCTGAACTAAGCAGTGTACTTCCTGACATGGTAAAATCTGTTGTTGTTGTTGTTAGGTGTCATCGAGTTGTTTCCGACTCATAGTGACGCCATGCCAGCAGAACAAAACACCGCTGGATCCCACGCCAGCTCCATGATCCTTGCTATACTTGAGCCCATCAATGCAGCCACTGTATCAATCCATCTCGTTGAAGGCCTTCCCCTCTTTCA
>NW_006922568.1:4675-6780 GCF_000298275.1 Orycteropus afer afer
ATTTTGGCCTTCTCTTCTTTTCTTGTCTTTTTAGTGATCTCTTGCTTTTTTCATGGATAATGTTCTTGATATCATCCCACAATTCTTCTGGTTTTCAGTCGTTGGTGTTCAATGCATCAAATCTATTCTTTAGATGGTCTCTAAATTCAGGAGGGATATATTCAAGATCATATTTTGGCTCGGTAAAATCTGAGGATTACATAAATGCTTAGGAGCTCTGGTGGCGTAGTGCTTAAGGCATTTGACTGCTAACCAGAAAGCTGACGGTTCAAACCCACCAGCCACTCCTCAGAAGTAAGATTGGGCAATCTACTTCTGTAGTGCTACTGCCTTGAAAACCCAAAGAGGGGTCGCTATGAGTCAGATCTGACTCAACAGCAGTGAGTTTGTTTGTTTGTTTTTTATATAAATTCTTATGCATGACATTTCACATTAATCTCTATATTTTGTAATTATATAGAAGCTGGACATAAACAATGCTTGCTGAGTATGACTAATATCATGATAAAAGTTCCATTCAGAATGTTTGAACTATGGAATAAAGATTCAATATTTCTGTATGATAAGAAACCGGTTTAATTTTGATCAAAGATTCCATAGAAGAATCTTGATCAAAAGGCAGTAAATGCAGAAAAGAATTTCAAATTCTTATGGACTCCAGACATTCTGGAGCCATGGAGGCTGGATGAACCTTGAAACTATTGTCCTGAGATAATATTTAATCCTTAAACCAAAAATAATCTGTGAAGTCTTCAAACCAAACAGTAGTTTAGCTTAACTAGTAAAGAATGTTGGCCTTGAACAGTATACTCTTGTGATCGATATGGGATCAAACTGACATCAGCAACTGGAAAGATTAGACAGGAACTTGAGGGTGAGAAGAGTTGCACAACTCGAAGAATGTACTCAATGTTACTAAATTGTACCTGTAGAAACTGTTGAATTTGTGTGTGTTTTTGCTGTGCAAATTCGCAACAAAAGTAAAACTTTAAAAAAAAGAGACCAGTTTAATCCAACTTTTTAACGATGTAAATTGGTCATCCTGTTTCATTTTTCAGTCTCATATTTTTAGTATATTTCTTATCTAAGCTCTGTATTTGATCCCATGCAAGGACAGAATACAGCATGTTTTTCAATGGCGGATAAAATCTAAGGATTAGAACAAAAGTTGGAACCTTGGAAGAACATAGAGTTATGACATGTTCCATAATATAATGATTATCACTGAAGGAGGTGATGATCTTCGTGTTACACATCTGTTGAGTTTCCTCTGAATTCCTAACAAATCTGATAGAACATCGTGAAGTTTATTTTCCTTCAAAAGAAAATTCACACAGGAAATTCATGACTCTTTTATCCATCTCTTTTATCAAAAGAGAATTTAAATTCAATTATAACTTTATAAGATTAATTGTTAGAGCTGGCTGCTCATGAAAGATTGAAGATGAATTTAGAAAATGCAGCATTGCCTCGTTCATTCTGGATAAAAGTTTAAAACAAATATCCTGAGCTTGCTGAAATTACCTTAAAATATCTTCTTCCTTTTCTGTCAGCACACTTATGTAAAATTAATCTCTCTGCTATGAGTATTCTTAAAGCAAAACATGGAAACATTAGGCATACATTATGCCCCATGAGTAGTGTTTAGATTACCATAGTTAACAAGCAAGAAATAAGCTCATTTGTCATATTAAGAACTTCAAATACTGATATATTCATATGTTCAAAAATGTGGATGTTGTTGTTGCTATTGTTATTTGCCATCGAGTTGGATCTGACTCATAAACCCTCCTTGGGTTTCTGAGGTGGTATCACTATGGAAGTAGATTGCCCAACCCTCCTTCTGAGGAGTGGCTGGTGGATTTGAACCGCCAGCCTTCTGGTTAGCAGCCAAATGCCTTAGGCACTATGCCATCAGAGCTCCACAGTAGTTGTTATGTGCCGTCGAGTTGGCCCCAACTCATAGCTGTTGATTTGGACCTGACTCATAGTGACCTCTCCTTGGGTTTCTGAGGCGGTATCAGTACAGAAGTATATCGCCCAACCTTCCTTCCCAGGAGTGGCTGGTGGGTTTGAACCTCCAGCCTTCTGGTTAGCAGTCAAGT
>NW_006922568.1:7996-17418 GCF_000298275.1 Orycteropus afer afer
TACAAATTGCTTGAGAATTGAAAAATTAGCTATTGAAAACAGACTCTATTGCTCTACTCAGGGGCCATGTTGACCCGCCAGGAAACCTGTGTCCATCTCAGTCCTCTAGAGTTTGGCTGATCCAACTCACTCCCTGGATCCTAGTGGGTTTGAATCAAAGGATTTAGCAAAAATTGTTCCCTGGTATTTATGCACTGAGCCCTGTTCATATGAACTCAATTTCTTGACCCTCTGAAACCCCTAGGTTCCATCTTATGACCCCCCAAACCAAAAGAAATTCCATTAGGCTGTTGAGAAATGCTGATGGAAATAATATCTTTCCTTGTTTTTCTTTAAGAACACAGAGGTAATGTAATGCATTGGGCCAAGGCAGGGAAGGTAAGTCAAAAAGTGAGTTGACAAGGAGAAAAGTGATAAGAATATAGAATGGAGCCTAATTAAAGACCACAGAACTTGCCAGCAAGAAACAAAAAGGGGTCAGAAATGTTTTGGGCCCTAGGAGAAAAGTTTTGCTGCTTCTTCACACCTACCACTTGGAGGAAGCCCTTGTCTCCTTGGAGAAATGCTCAGAGATAAGGTAATGGCATCTCTACATCCCAAACAACACACACAAAGAAACAAATCATCACCAACCACAAACAGGAAAAGATCAAATTTTGATGACTGAGCACCTGTTAAGAGCCAGGCCCTTTATAGGGATTATCTCTTTCATCCTTACAATAGCCCCATGAGCTAAATATTCTTAGCCATATTTAACAGTTGAGATAAATGACTGATGCTCTAAGAATTTAAGGAAATTCTTTCCCCCTCAATTCATCTTCTTTCCTCTCATTATGCCATCCCCCCACTCTGGCAGGCCCCATCACCATTTGCCTGGCCTCTGCTGATCTTTCATGACCCAGCCCAGACCTGTGGTTTTCATCTTAGGTTGCATCTTGGAATCACCTGAGAAGCTTTAAAAGAAACACTACTGAGGATTCTGATTTTAATTGGACTGGCATGTGACCAATTAAAATCAGATTTTTTTTTCCCAGTTGCTATTGAGTTGACTCCAACTCATGGTGACTCTATGTGCATCAGAGTAGACTTGAACTCCATTGGGTTTTCAGACGCTAATTTTTCATAAGTAGATTGCCAGACCTTTCTTCTGAAGCACCTCTGGACTTCACACTCCAACCTCTCAGCAGTTTAGCACATTAACTGTTTGCACCACCCATAAAAAACAAAAAACAAACTCACTGCCGTCGAGTCGGATCCGACTCATAGCAACCCAACCCCTCTTTGGGTTTCTGAGGCGGTATTACTATGGAAGTAAATTGCTCAATCTTCCTTCTGAGAAGTGGCTGATGGGTTTGAACCACCCAGGTACTCCAAAATCAGACTTACATAGCTTTTAAAAACTTTAAGTAATTCCACCAATGTTCATCCAAGCTTGAGGACCACTGGCCTAACCTTTAATCGAAACTCGGTTAATTTTGCTTTTTCTGTGGGCCCATAGCACCTTCTTTTTACTTCATTTTTTCTTTTTCAATTTTACAACTTGTTATCAAATTTAACTTCACAGTATTGGCATTACCTATTTCTCTCATCTGGATTTTAAACTATCGAAAGTAGGAACTTTCCTATTCATGTTTATTCTATCATTCATTCATTCATTCATTTACTAATTCAACAAATTCTTGTTAAGTGCATACTATGAGTCATCCTCTGTGCTAGAAGTTGGGAATACAACAGTGAATAAGGTGCCACATGACACTCAGAGTCTAGTGAAGGAAACATAAAATACAAAGATCACATATGTGTTCCTTTCATTCTATTGCCATGTAATAAACAACCCCAAACTTAGTGGTGTGTGATGTGCCTCAGTCTTCAAGTTCAAGCTCCGTCCAGAGCTATGCAAACAGCTGCCCCTTATGAAAGAATGTACAGAACAGTGTCACGGTCTGCTCTCAGAAAGATGCATCTGGGGCGAAGTTAGGGAAGAAGGCTAAGGCCCTTTTGGCTAAAGGATTCTGGGGTCCCAGGTACCTGGAGCTATGCTAGTATATAACTTGCAGGGCACAGTGCAAGATGAAACGTAGGATTTTGTTCCAAAAGCAAGAAAGACATACTGTTAAAAGTACTAAAATATAAAGCTTTTTCCTTTCTTCCATAATCTCTCTCTCAATTTATGGTGGTTTTTGTGTTGTTTTCTATTTATTGCCAGTCTAAGTTAAAAAAAATTAAAATTTTAAATTACTAGCATCAGTGTTGTCATTCATCTTTATATTGTGCAATGCCAGTTTTAAATGCTGCTATAAAAGCTTTTAAATTGTATGAGGAATCACCAAAATTGTTTCTAATTTCTATTTTGTAGCATGTACATGCATACGTATTTTGTTCCTAACCAGACCATGGAAACATTGTACAAAACTAACTCAACTGTTTTTATTTTAGTTCTTGATATGTGCACATTCTACCAATGCCCTCCTTCCTTTACTCATCAGTAAACTGAAGGTAGAGTTTACTGATGAGTACAGGAAGAACTGAAAAGAATGAGAATTATGTGTTATACTACCTTTCTCTTTCCTTCTATGTCGTCATTTTCAGTATAAGTGGTTAATAAAAAACCAAACCAAACTCCCTGCTGTCGAGTCGAACCGACTCACAGCAATCCCTCCTTGGGTTTCCAAGGTGGTAACACTATGGAAATAGATAACGCGGAGTGGCTGGTGGGTTTGAACTGCCAACCTTCTGGTTAGCAGTCAAATGCCTTAGGCACTATGCTACCAGAGCTCCTGATTGGCTAATACAGGAAAGTAAATGAGTAAGAAAGGATACACTAGGGTATCTTGGTCATTCATGTTTTCTTAGAATTGCCTTCTTTTTGCATTCAAAGCAAGTTCTAGTTCAAATAAAAAGCATTATCTCTCAGGGCTTGTTAGTGCCCTCACTTCCTCAGTTATAGATGTAACACACTTACCTTATACTTGCTTTCAGTCTTACTAAACTCTCACTCACTATAGGTCTAAAAGAATTCTGTGTTCATGGGGCAAATGCTGTATTTCAAATATAGCATATATAGCCCATTTCTTCTGTTCCATTGTCTTGCTGCACTTCACTTATAAAACATAAATTCAAAGATAAAACTATTAAGAATTTCAAGACAGTAACTGTAAACCAAGAGTGGGCCTTTCTGATAATAGTGCCCTATGTGACTATATAGGTGGCATGCCTGTAAAACTAGCCCTGGCCTGGAATACAGTCTAGGAGGATGGGAGAATAGGCTCTCAGTAGACCAGGATTCTCAGTGGGCATGTCTCCTTGGTCCCATGGACTCCTCACTCCTTAGGGAGGGCCATGACCAAAAGAGGACCCAAGTGGGACTCTCCATAAGGCAAGGCCTAGGGCAGGGGTCCTTTTTGCCCAGGTCTAAAGGCAAGACAGATGGAGACTTCTAGGTTTGGGGGTAAGAGAAGAGTTATTGTGTCTGCAGTCAAGCATGTCACAGAGACTCAATACATAGTCATAAATAAATTAAGGCACACACAGCCAACAAGTGTTTGTGCACTGGAATAGATGAGAGCATATGTTTTAACAAGATAATACCTGACTTACATTGGGAATGCAGGCCTATATTCAGAACCACCTCTCCTTCACTCCCTGTTCATTAAAATGTTCGTTAAAATTATGGTATGCCTTAATTGTGTGCCATTCATCTTAAGTTGTCACAAAGAACCACCAAAGCATCATCTTCCATCTTCCTCTTTATGCATAAATGGTTTTTTTTTAATTATTCAAACTAACAAAATACTGAGCTCTATGCTTTCTTGTCTCAATTATGTTTTTCATCATTATATTTCTTCTTCAACCTTGAGATTTACTTTTCTTAAATTGCATTTCCCACATCTGGAATATAAACCATTCTGTTGAGACAGCAAATGCATATGGTAAAGGAAAAGTGCATCTGTTTTAATTCTCTAAAGCCTGGGCAAGATTTGACCAAACAGATCACTGGGCCATTCAAAAATTCACATTTTTCACTGAATATAATCATATGGAACTGGTACAAACTCAACACTAAGGAAGAGACTATTGCTCACCTATATTTTTTTATGAATTGTGCTTAAATATGTGAATCCCCTTATATGCATTTTTTTCAGTGTGATTAGGACAGTGAATCTGCTGAAAATGTCCCACCACCAATACCAATATATATATAACCAACCTATATATATATATACATACATACACATATGTGTATGTATATATAAGGAGCTCTGGTAGCATAGTGGCTAAGGCACTTGACTGCTAACCAGAAGGCTAGAGGTTCAAACCCACCAGCCACTCCTCGGAAGGAAGATGGGGCAATCTACTTCTGTAGTGATACTGCCTTGGAAACCCAAGGAGGGGTGGCTGTGAGTCAGGTCCGACTGGATGGCACATAACAACAACAACAACAACGTGTATATATATATATGTGTGTGTGTGTGTGTGTGTGTGTGTGTATGTGTGTATATATATGTGTGTATATATATATGTATGTATATATGTGTGTATATATATATATATATGTTCATACATTCACTGAAAGAGAACAACCCACTAACAAAGGAATTTTGAGTACAATGAGACTTGACTTACCATCACTTCCCTCTTTGTTCACTTTCATAGGTCCAATAGGTTGAATAAATATTGTCTTGAGTTTCCCTTTTTGTTTTGATTATTGTGTTCTATCCAGGTATACTTGGTTCTAAAAGTCAATGCATGCCTATGAGTACCTAACCTTTACAAAGAAAGAATTTTTTTTCTCTCTGCTACATTTTAAAACCTTCAGAAATTCTCACTTCACTTTGTTGATGGAATTCTCTTGATCCTGGGCTTTGTTCTTCAAAAAGGTGTGTCTTGGCTTGAAGACCTAATTCCCATTACCTTCAACAATTCCAAGGCAATCTAATCAATAGAGATAATCCCGGATTTTAAAAGGCAATACTAATTGCTTCGAATCCTTTTATTCACTAAATCCTCCTTTATTTCACTCTTCCTTAAAAGAGAATGATAATTTTTCTTTAGGAATCAATAAATTCTCCCAAAGCCATTGAAGCTTCCAGAAAAAGACTGTCAAGTAAAATTTTTATTTTATCTTAACTTCTTTCCATATTCATTGATCCCACTGGCACAAAGATGCAGAAACAAGACTGGATCTGAAAAAAAAAATGAAATACTGCCACCAAAGCCCAAAGTAATTAGTTAGCCACCTCTAGTACAAGTGGTTGGCCTATTTTTGATGCTTAGGAGGTGCCCAGCCATGATTTTTTGATTGTTTGATTGATGTTTAAAAGGAAAGTGCCTGAGGGAAAATGTGAAAAGTTCCTTGTCACTGTACCCATTCCAACTGTATGAAATACATGATTTTCTATAAATCACTCTCAAAATACATTGTGTCATACTCTTGTTTCAGAGAAAGGCAATTTGGACCAGTTCTCCAGCAATTTGTGATGAAAATTTGACTGATGACAAGGCAGTTCAACAGCAAACAGCATTCACAAACATTTAGTGAGAAGTAGGGGAGCTCTGGTGGCATCGTGCCTAAGGCACTTGACTGCTAACCAGGAGGCTGGCAGTTCAAACCCACCAGCCACTCCTCGGAAGGAAGATGGGGCAATCTACTTCCGTAGTGATACTGCCTTGGAAACCCAAGGAGGGGTCTCTATGAGTCGGGTTCGACTTGACGGCACATAACAACAAGAACAACAACAGCGATGGCTACCTTCTTTACTAGATAGATCCCACATATAATGTTACCGAAGACAGAGTCCTTGACTTCTGGAAGCTCAGAGTCAACTGGGAGAGGTAATAACATGAACAATCATCACATCAATGTGATCAGCTGTAATACATGTATGTGCAGAGTAGCACAGGGACATAGAAACCTGACATCAGTGGATGGAGATTTAGCAGAGTGTTTAAGAGGAGAGGATCTGGAGTCAGGATGTCTGGGTTTGGATCCCAGACCTGTAATTTACTGTGGTTTTTACCTGTCAAGCTACTTTGTCTTTTTGTTCCTCAGTGTCTTAGTTTCCTAGTGTTGCTGTAACAGAATACTATAAGTGGGTGGCTTTGAAGAACAGGAATTTATTTTCTTAGACCCAGAGGCACAAAACCAAAAGACACCAAGAATATAGCTTGAGATATTCCAGGGAGGTCAACCTTCAGAAAAACAGAATCCACCTGGTGTTGATGCCTTCCAGAACTAAGAGATAAGGTTCACAGTCATAACTAAGCAGCCTCTCTTTGTCCTTCTCATGGCTTAAGGAGCCCTGGTCCTTGGGAATGGAATGTGTACATGCGATCATAAGCTTTAGCTTAACCTATGTTAAACTTGTATTGACCCACTAGGGTGGATAGACTTTTAGAGTATTCTGAAACTCTGTCCCCTACATAGGCACTCACTCACTCAACTCACTCACTCACTGCCGTCGAGTCGCATCCGACTCATAGCGACCCCTCCTTGGGTTTCTGAGGCAGTATCACTATGGAAGTGATTAAACGGTTTCTTCTCTCTTCAAAAAAGAAAGAAAGAAAGAAAGAAATATATTTTCTCACAATTTAGGAGGCTAGCAGTCTGAATTCAGGGCACCAGCAATAGAGGAAGCCTCTCTCTGTGTTGGCTCTAGAGGAAGACCCTTGTCTCTTTCAGTGTCTGTAGCCCTAACTTTCCTTGGTTCCTTAGTGATTTTCACATGACATCTATCTCCCACTGTATGTGCTTCTTGTCTGTGTCTATGCTGCTCCTCATAATTCAGAAATGACTAGGCTTAGGATGCATCCTACACTGATGTGACCTCATTAACATAACAAAGAAACCTCTATTTCCAAACAAGATTACATCCATAGGTATAGGAGTTAGGATTCCAACACGTATTTGGGGGGGGGGACAAAACTCCTCCTTTATAAAATGGTGATAATGATAACACTTATTATATATATGTACACTCTTCTAAGTTGCTCATTTACTCTACATAATGACTATAGAAGAGTGTTTGAAACACAAACCAAAAAAACGAAACCCATTCCCATTGAGTGGATTCCAACTCATAGTGATCCCCATTGGGTTTCCAAGGCTATAAATCTTCACAGAAGTAGATTGCCTTTTACTGGTGGGTTTGAACTGCTAAATTTCTGGTTAGCAGCCAAAAACCTTATCCTCTACACCACCAGAGCTGCTCGTCTGAAAGACCGCCCTCAATAAATGTTGTTGTTGTTGTGTGCCGTCGAATCGGACCCGATTCATAGAGACCCATCCTTGGGTTTCCAAGGCAGTATCACTACGGAAGTAGATTGCCCCATCTTCCTTCTGAGGAGTGGCTGGTAGGTTTGACCCACCAGCCTTCTGTTTAGCAGTCAAGTGTCTTAGGCACTATGCTACCACAATAAACATTAGTCCTTGTTTTTATTATCACATTAGACATAGAAGGGAACCTAAGATTTGACCTATAGAAGTAGATGGAGAAGCACAGGCAGAATTACTTTATAGCTGATATATGCTCAAGTGTAGCAAGAACCATGAGGCTGGCACAAGACCCGGCAGTGTTTCGTTCTGCTGTGAATAGGGTCACTATGAGTGAGAAACGACTTGACGGCACCTAACAACAACAACACCCAATCATTTGATGGGTGTTACAAAACTATGGCTAGAAAGGCCATATAAAAGTGATTCATTGTACCACAGTACGTGATAGAAAATTATTTGAGACTAGACCTGAAAATCTTACTGGGGTTAAATTGTGGAGGGCCTGTACATAATGCACATTATTTAACTAGTGCTGCAATAATATTGTGTAACAAACAACTCCAAAATATCTCAATAGTTTGGAACAGCAAATGTTTTATTTCTAACTCACAGCTGGGTCAACAGACGTTTGGCTTATTTTGGTTGATTTTGGCTGGGACTTCTTGAGTTCGACTGGGCTTGCTCCAGGTTGCCCAATGCAAGTCACAATGCAAGGGGTGGAGAAGTATACTCTATTTACATCAGTGGAAGGAATTGCAAAATCACATGGCTAAGGGCATGGATATATAATTCTATTACAGTGGAGAGTAAAGGATTAGGAACAATAATCCAATCTACATGGTTAGGACATCAATGAAAGACATTTTATCAATGGAAAACTGATTTTCTCTATAGAAGTTTTTAAAAAGAAAATGACATAATTATATCTAAATTTTGGAAAGTATATCCTAGAGGCCACATGAAAGGTAAATAGAGTGGGGAGGGACTGTAGGCATTGGAACCAATACTTCCAGTCCATGAAGCAGACAAAACATGGTTAGGGCATAGGGTGGTATGAAAAGGATAAATGTGAAAGCAATTGAAGAGGTAAAATTAACAAGACTTAATGAGAAGGGCAGAGTTAGTGAAGAAAAAAAGTTGGGGATGCTGATATTATATGCTGGAAGAGGGCAGGTTGTAGGAACAGTTTTCTGAGGAAGATAGTGAATTTTAATTTAACAATATAGCGGCTTTGGAATGTATCAACCTGCTTAGGCTAAACTCTATTTCCCAGAATTTCTTTCCCTGAGTGCTTATGGTTAGAGTTGGTTACAGGAAACATTTGTATGAGATTTGGAAGGTAGAAGTGAAGCAGGAGTGATATTGTTTTGCTAGACAAAGGCAGGTGCAGAGGCACATAATGTTGCAGTTCATGCATACCGTCACTTAGGTGTTGGCTTACCTGGTTAGCACAGGGCCTGCAATTGCTCCACCTCCCACCTGATTTTCCTTCGGTTTTTCTGACTCCGGAGCAAGGTACATCACTAGCTCTGTTACAAAGGATGCCAGCTTCTCATAAAGAACATCCACATCATCAAAATTGTAGGCTTTGGTTGTGAGAGACAACATGGACTCTAGTCCTTTCTCACTGGGTTCTAGAATTAGGACTAGAAATCAACCAAACCAAACTCATTGCCACTGAGTCGGATCAAACTCATAGCGACCCCCTCCTTGGGTTTCCGAGACAGCATCACTAAGGAAGTAGATTGCCCAACCCTCCTTCCAAGGAGTGGCTGGTGCGTTTGAACCTCCAGCCTTCTGGTTAGCCATCAAATGCCTTAGGTACTATGCCACCAGGGCTCCTAGAAGGACTAGAGTAGGTGAAAATTGTTGTGAGGTAGAGTCTGCTCTTGAAAGCTTGGTGAGAAGTCATGGAATAGATAAGATGTCTGTTTTCAGGGTTGCTGTTCTTGTTAGGTGGCATCGAATCATTTCTGACTCATAGTGACCCCATGCACAGCAGAACGAAACACCACCTGATCCAGCACCAGCTCCATGATCCTTGCTATACTTAAGCTCATGGTCACAGCCACCGTGTCAATGCATCTCGTTGAAGGCCTTCCCCTCCTTCGTCGACCCTCCACCTTACCAAGCATGACATCCTTCTCCA
>NW_006922568.1:37651-38880 GCF_000298275.1 Orycteropus afer afer
TCCTTTTTATTTCAGTTGGTTCTGTTGTGATGTCACCCATTTCATTCCTTATTTGTGTTATTTGTATTCTCTCCCTCTTTTCCTTTGTTAAATTTGCCAGTGGTTTGTCAATTTTATTAATCTTTTAAAAAAAAACCCAACTTCTAGTCTTACTGATTTTTTCTATTGTGTTTCTATTTTCTATTTCATTGATTTCTGCTTAAATCTTTATTATTTCATTTCTTCTGGTGACTATAGGCTTTTATTGCTGTTCTTTTTCTAATTGTTGAAGATGTTGGTTTAAAGTGTTGATTTTGGCTCCTTCTTCTTTTTTGATATGTGCATTTACTGCTATAAATTGGCCTCTGATCACTGCTTTTGCTGTGTGCCAAAGATTTTGGTATGTTATGTTTTCATTCTTGTTTGATTCAAGGAATTTTTTAATTTCATTCTTTTTTATTTATTCTTCTGGCAGTCCATGATATGTTCAATATTTGTCAGTACACAATTCAAGGACACCATTTCTTTTTCAGTCTTCCTTATTCATTGTCCAGCTTTCACATGCATATGACTCATATTCACACTGACCACCACTGGTTTTCCAAGGCTATAAATCTTTATGGAAGAAAACGTATCTTTCTTACACGGAGTTGCAGGTGGATTCAAACCATTGATCTTATGGTTAGCAGCCAAATGTCTTAATTACTGCACCATCAGAGCTCCTTGAAGTGATTTAAAGTACCATGCCTTGGGTTAGGTGCAGCTTAGTCTTCAAAGTGACATCTTTGCTACTTAACATTTTAAAGAGGTCTTTGTAGCAGATTTGCCCGTTGTAATATGACATCTGATTTCTTTTCTTTTCCTTTTTTTATTTTAAGAGCTTGTTTTACATTCAAAGTCAAGTGTACATTTAGTTTCATTCCCCATTTGCCATGTCCAACCCTAACCCAGTCTCCTCCCCTCCCCATCCTGCAACCCTTCCCCTGTGCCCCTCATATCTATGCACTCCTATTTGTCCTGCATTTCCTCAGTTTGAATGTTGGTCCTTTGGTGTCCCATGTCTATTGCTTTAAGGGATGTATTAACATTGAGTGTGTGGGTGCGGCATCCTGGGTTGAGTGGTCTGCGTGTACATCTTGTTAACTATTGGGCTGAGAGCCCACCCCTGGGGGTGAGTTTTATTCCAGGCACCAAATGTATTTCAGGGCCATAGTACTGGGAGTCTCACCAGATTTCATCTGACCAGTAAT
>NW_006922568.1:39947-43140 GCF_000298275.1 Orycteropus afer afer
CTATTGTTTTAGTATTTGCTAAATATTTGTGCTTGTCCTCTTTTTCATTGTGATGTGAAGGTTTATCATTTTTCTTTGAGGTTACCCTGTGATTTATAATTTTCTTCCTGAGTTTAGAACAGTCCATTCTAACTTGCAACTCTCTTGACTTCCTCACCATTTAGAAGTTCTGTAACTACACTATTTTCCACTCTTTTTGGTTTGTGTTGTTGTTGTTATGTGTCATCGAGTCAGACCTGACTCATAGCGACCCCTCCTTGGGTTTTGAAGACAGTATCACTACGGAAGTAGATTGCCCCATCTTCCTTCCGAGGACAGGTGGGTTTGAACCACAGCCTTCTGGTTAGCAGTCAAGTGCCTTAGGCACTATGTTACCAGAGCTTCTGGTTCCTGGCAAGTGGATCCTATTCTTAAGTCCATGGAATCTGGGAGAACACTGTCACTTTAAATATGGTTGAACTGCCTGTAAACATTCAAAATGGCTGTGCTCTCCAGACAGGCAAAAGTCCACAGCTCAGCCCACCTTCCTCTATGCTCCTTCCCCTTTTACTCACCAGGCACCAGTGCAGTCCTCCATGCAGTCCCTGGCTAGCAGGGCTGATTTTTAGGTTAATTCTTAGGTCCTAACATCACTTGGCAATATCCAAGCTGTCTGTGCTGTCAGGATCACTACCAGACCACAGCTCTGTATGTCTCCTTTTTTTGGTGTTTTTAGGCAAATTCTTCTGCTAGTTGGAGTTTAGTTAACTTCTATATGCTTCCCTTCAGAGCTCAGGGCTCCAGGATTATCTTCTGTATCTGTGTTAATTGGCTCCCCTTTTCTTTGTTGAAGAGGGTCTGTGCTGTCTTTCTTCCTATTCTGCTATCTTACCGGAACTCCATTTAGTTAATCAAAAATGGTTTATTTTTTAAAAAGACAGTAAGGTACATTATAGAAGCAATTTGAAATATATTAAATTGCCAAACAGCCATACAAAATTTAACAGGGTGGTTATAGGTTAGAGACTTTAAAAAGAAAGGTACAAAGAAAGGGAAGAGTAGACAGATGAGAAATTACCTGTGTGGTTTAAATAAAAATAAATTTGGATTACAAAAAAAAAAGAGAAAGAAATGTAGGCCATGAAGGGCCTAGTGAGCAAAAGTCATCACCAGGGAGAGAAAATCCCCTACAAGTATGAAAATACTTTGGAGAAAAAAAAAAGCACTGAGCACAATGTTCTCCATCCTAGTCTGATGAGTAATATCTGGGGTCTTAAAAACTTCTGAGCAGCCATCTAATATACAACCATTAGTCTCTACTCATATGGAGCAAAAGAGAGTGAAGGAAATCAAAGAATCAAAGAAGAAACTAGTCCATGTGACTAATAGCCCACATGAACCACAGCCTCTTCTATCCTGAGCCCAGAAGAACTAGATGGTGCTCAGCTACCACTACTGACCATTCTGACCATGGACACAACTCACTGCCATTGAGTTGAACCCAACTCATAGCAATGCCTCCTTGGGTTTTTGAGGTGGTATCACTATGGAAATAGATTGCCTAACTTTCCTTCCAAGGAGTGGCTGGTAAGTTTGAACTGCTAGCCTTCTGGTTAGAAGTCAAAATGTCTTAGGCACTATGCTACCAGAGGGTCCCAAATAGAGTGGGAAAAAAATGTAGAACAAAATTAAAATTCTTTAAAAAAAAAAAGGCCAAACTTACTGCATGAATAGGGAATAGTGGAACCCCCAAGACTATCACCCTAAGATACCATTTTAACTTGGAATTGAAGCTATTATCTGTAGGTCAACTTTCAGCCAAATAATAGCTTGCCTTATAAAAGAACTATTGAGTAATGTGTCCCCTTAAACACTTAACTATATGAGGCCAAACAGTTAATATTTACCCAAATATAAAGATGAGAAGGCAAGGAGGGAAAGGGAAAGATCAATTGAAATGGAACAAACAGAATGAAAATAATGAGAACACTGACACAATGTAAAAATTGTTATCAATGACATGGAACAATGTGTATAAAAATTGTTAAAGGGGAACCTAATTTGCTGTGAACACTTTCACTTAAAACACAACAAAACATTATTTTTATTAAAATGAAGCACTGAGTGCAGTCATGGGGTTTGAAAATGTGTAGTGCCTAAAGTGGCTATTTTAGAAAGACAATGTTTTTTGGGAAATAAGATGATAAAAAGAAATGGGGTGGCACCCTTTGGAGATAACATAGTGAAATATAAAAGAATTAAGAAGGGAAATTTTACGGTCCTGAAAGATAGAAAGATAACTCAAAAATTGAGAATGCACAATGCCTTTCCTCACTGGGAAAAAAAATTAAAAAGTCATTGATTAATGAAACTGCATTTTGCTATACTGAAGGAAGAGGTGGCATCCTTAAACTACAAAGTGTATAAACAACTCCAAGTCTCCAATCATGCCCATAATGTGAATAGATAAAAGTAGCCTACAACCACACAAAGCTTTTATTAGAACAAAACAGAAACTTGAGATCAAAACAGTCCAGCTGATGAAATTCCCCACCTATAAAAAATGAAGAAAATAAAACTGTAATACACTTCAAAACAAATTGAATATCATCAAAAAGCTTTTTGAGATATGAACAAAAGAGTTTTTAATTAAAAATTAAAAAATGAACTAAAAGTAAAATAATAACAATGGGCCAAAAAACGGGAACAAATAAAATAAGAGCTGATTGAACTCAGGAAGGAAATGGGAAAGACAAAGATCATCTCAATATTGAAGATTAAATTAGAAAATGGCCAAACAAGCCATATATTCAAATTAAAATTTAATAATAGGTATCAAAGAAAGGTAGGAAAAAGACTGAAAATGAGTAAAATAAATAAAAGGAGTCAGAGAGAAAGTTAGTAAAATGGAAAACAGGAAAATTGATAATTGTAGATCCTGAAGACCCAAAGCAAAGTTAAGGCATAGAAGTAATATGTAAAATTATAATGTTAGAAAGCTTTCCAGAAATAAAAGAAATATGAATCTACATTTTAAAATGGTCCACCAGAGCTATGGGAACCCAGGCAAGGGGAGGCAGACAGACCCCACCCAGACACCGAAAGTGGGGCAAGAGCTGGGGACAAGACAGCTGCGGGAACCCAGGTAAGGGAAGGGAGACAGGCTCCATTCACAGACACAGGAAGCAGGGGAAGACCCAGGGATGAGACAGAA
>NW_006922568.1:43255-46706 GCF_000298275.1 Orycteropus afer afer
TCTAATGCCAGCAGGGTTGCCCATGGTGCACAGGTTTCAACGCAGCTTACAGACTAAGACAGACTAGGAAGAAGGAAGAGGCCATTCACTTCTCAAAGAATTGGCCAGGGAAAATCCTTATGAATAGAATAGAAACACCCTCTGATACATTACTAGGCAACTTTATGAAAGCCCTGAAACATTGTCCGATACAGTGCAGGAAGACGAGCACCTTAGGTCAGAAGGCACTCAAAATACAAGTGGGAAAGAGCTGCATCATCAGAGTAAAACCAGCCTTAATAATACGGATAAAGAAAATCTTTGGGGACCTTCATTTGCTGAAGTGGCATGACCCAAATTGAGGAGAAACAGCTGCAAAAATCTATTAATAATCAGAACATGGAATGTACAATGTAGGAATCTAGGAAAATTGGAAGTGGTCAAAAATGAAGTGGAATGCATAAAGATTGATATCCCAGGCATTAGTGAACTGAAATGGAGCTGTTTGGGCCATTTTGAATCAGATGACCATCACAAAGGATGTTTCAAGATCTGTCCTGAAGTACAATGCTGTCAGTGATAGGATAATAGTCATACGCCTACAGGGAAGATCTGTTAATTCTGCAATTATTCAGATTTACGCACCAACCAGCAAAGCCAAAGATGAAGAAATTGAAGATTTCTATCAACTTCTGCAGTCTGAAATTGGCTGAACATGCAATCAAGATGTGTTAATTATCCCTGGTGACTAGAATGCAAAAGTTGGAAATAAAGAAGAATCATCGGTAACTGGAAAATTTGGCCTTGGTGACGGAAATAACACTGGAGACCGCATGATAGAATATTGCAATACCAACAACTTATTCATTGCAAATACCACTTATCAACAACACAAATGGCAGCTATACACGTGGACATCACCAGATGGAGTACACAGCAATCAGATTGACTACATTGGTGGCAAGAGGCAATGGAAAAGCTCAATATCTTTAGCCAAAACAAGGCCAGGAACTGATTTCGGAACAGACTATCAACTGCTCATATGCAAGTTCAACTTGAAATTGAAGACTATTAAAACAAGTCCGCAAGAGCCAAAATATGACCTTGAATATATCTCTCCTGAATTTAGAGACCATCTAAAGAATAGATTTGATGCATTGAACACCAATGACTGAAATCAGAAGAATTGTGGGATGACATCAAGAACATAATCCATGAAGAAGGCAAGAGGTCATTAAAAACATGAGAAAGGCAGAAAAGACCAAAATGGATAACAGAAGAGACTCTGAAAATTGCCCTTGAGTGGAGAGTAGCTAAAGAAAAAGGTAGAAATGAGAATATAAAAGAGCTGGACAGAAGATTTCAAAGAGTGCTAAAAGAACTAACAAATCTGTCCTGGAGGAAGTGCAGCCAGAATGCTCCTTAGAAGCGAGAATGGCCAGACTTTGTCTCACCTACTTTGGTCATGTTGTCAGAATGGACCATTCCCTGGAGGAGGATGTCATGCTTGGTAAAGTGGAGGGTCGACAAAAGAAGGGAAGGCCCTCAACAAGATGGATTGACACAGTGGCTGCAGTAATGATCTCAAGTATAGCAAGGATCATGGAGCTGGCACAGGCCAGGGCAATGTTTTGTTCTGCTATGCATGGGGTTGCTATGAGGTAGAAAGGACTTAACAGCACCTAACAACAACATGTACCTGAGAAAATGACCCAGAATAGTCCATTCTTAGACATACCCTAGTAAACCTATTAGACTTTAAACATAAATACTCTAGGGTCTTCAAGGAAAAATAGCAAATAGCTTAAATGGGCAAGAGATTTAGGTTGGTATCAGACTTCTCAAGAGTAATGTATAGAACAAAGCAAAAGTAAAGCAGCATTTTTAAGAAACTCAAGGAAAAAAAAATGTCAATCAAGGATTTTATATCCAACCAAAGTGAGTTTCAAATAGAAAGGCTATCAAAAATAAAGGTAAATATGCAACCACTCAGGGAATACAGTATCCATGAACCCTTCTTAAAGAAGCTACTAGGAGATGGGCTTCATCCAAACAAAAAATAACTGGGGAGATTTTAACAAAAGGACTGATGATGAGAACATAATATATGTAATTGTGTATCTAAGACTAAGACAAAGGTTGGGACAGGGTATAAGAAAAAGATGTAAATATTAAATGTTTTAACAAAGTAGAAAAACACACTAAAAATGGGCAAAAGAGGAAAATAGACTAAGTGTATTGATTGTTGTCTATGCAATAGGTAGGAGTCAAATGATATGTACTGTGTTGAATACTTGTTGTTAGTTGCCAATTCATGATGATCTTAGTATAATATAATGAAACGCTGCTTGGTTGCTAAAAGGTAAAGGAGGTCACATTTTCTGACCTCCTGTAACCGCACAAGAGGAAGACAGAATCACCATCAGTAGTCCAAGGCCTATTCCTGCGAGGCCAGACATGCTGCCTCCCTCCAGCCCTTCCAACAGCCCTGACACCAACCATTCCTCCCGCAGCACTCACCACCTTTCTGCTGGGTTTGATAATTCACTGAAGTGGCCATGCAGAAAACTCACAGATTATGGGGTTTATTAGGGGAGCACCAGGCTACAATTCAAGTTCAGGAAAAACGCTCAGTCTCTCTCAGCCCGCCATCTCTCAGCCAACAGTCTCTCAGTCTCTCTCCCAGCACTGCGTGTCCCTCAGTGTCTCTCCCAGCAATGCATGTCTTTTGCATCTCTTTCCCAGCAGCGCGTGTCTCTCAGGAGTGCCTGTCTCTCAGGAGTGCATTTCTCTCAGGAATGCATTTCTCTCAGTAGCACTCAGCAGCATGTTCTTCTCAGCCAGCAGTCAAAGAGAGTTCTGCCTGTAGGAGGCCTCCCTTTGAGCCTGGCAGAGTGGCCACACTAACCAATCATAGCATCAGAATTCTAAGCACCTGAGAGAGACTTAACTTCCCAGAACATTGCTTTGTGCCACGCCCAACAGAAATAACCCAGGTGGTTAACTTTTAGAAACAGGAGCTTCTCAGTTGCTCACAGCAAATTCCACGATGGAGTTTACAAAGACTTATGGCTAGAAAAGCCATACCAGGTAATTTACCACACCGCACTGGTCCTGCTCCGTCTTCATGATCATTGCTATGTTTCAATCTATTGTGTCTACTGTGTTAATCCATCCATCTCATGGAGGGTTTCCCTTGTTTTCACAGGCCCTCTATTTTGCTAATCATGACATCCTTTTCTAGTGATTGAATAAATAAATAATTATGGATAAATAAAATGAATAAATACTTATTTACACATTTTTTTTCCTGATGATGTGTCCAAAATAATCAAGACAAAATTTCACTATCCTCACTTTTTTTAAAAATTCTGCTTTGTGTGCAAATTTACAGAGCAGAATTTGTTTTACATTCAATAGTTCGTGTACATTTGGTTTCACTCCCCAATTACCATCCGCAACCCTAACCCAC
>NW_006922568.1:46806-48308 GCF_000298275.1 Orycteropus afer afer
GTGCAAATTTACAGAGCAGAATTTGTTTTACATTCAATAGTTCGTGTACATTTGGTTTCACTCCCCAATTACCATCCGCAACCCTAACCCACTCTCCTCTCCTCCCTTCCCTGTGATGTGCCCCACCCTCGTGCCCGTCTTGGTTATGCACTCCTGTTTGTCCAGCTTTCTCTGTGAATGCTGCCCTTCTGGTGCCCCATGGCTGACTGCTCCAAGGAGTATATCTCCGTAGAGTAGTTGGGTGCATCACCCTGGGTTGGGTCTTCTGCATGTAATTCTTACTACTGTTGGGTTGAGAGCCAGCCTTTGGGAGTGACTTTTATCCCAGGCCTGAAGTTTATCCCAGACCCATAGTCTTGGGGGTTCCACCAGACTCCATCTGGCCAGTAATTTCAGTTGTTATTGTGTTTTTTAATTTTGTTCCACATTTTTCCTCCCACTCTAACCAGGATCTCCAGTTTTGATCCCTTCCTGACTGGTTGGCATTGGTAGCCAGGCACCATCTGATTCTTCTAGTCTCAAGGTCATCATCATATCCTAAGACTGATTGTTTCCAAATGTCCTTGGTTTTCTTCACTCTTCTTTGCTTCTGACAACTATCCTCACTTCTAAAGAGCATTCTGCATTCTTCTAAGACTGATTTGTTCATTCTTTTGCCAGTCCAAAGTATATTCAATATTCTTTATCAACACCACATTAAAAATGTGCTGATTTTTTTTATGTACCACATATTTTAAAAAAAGTTTTATTGTGATTTGGGTGAAAGTTTACAGAGCAAATTCATTTTCCCTACAGGAGTTCATATACATTTGGTTTCATGACATTGAGTAAAATTCCCCACAGTGTAACAGCTCTCTTCCCACTTGCTCCCTGTAGTTAGCTCTTCCTGTGCCCTTTCTTCCCATGCACACCTGCCACCATGAGCTGTCTCCCTGAGCCCTTCTGTCCTCCCACGATTGATCACTCTAAGGAGACTATCTACCTGATGTAAATGTTCACCCTATATGCCTGTGATAATTATGTTTGTGTGTCAACTTGGCTGGGCCTGGTTGAGTGGCTGGGCAGCTGGTGGTAGTTATTCCCCATGATGAGACTGGCAATCAGTTTCACGGTGGGATCTACCACAAGCAGCTGAGTAGCTGCCTTTGGGATGTGGTCTGCTTCCTGTATATAAGGAAAAGCCTTGAGAATGCTCTCTAGCCTTTGGCACACTTGGACCCTGCATGTAGCCATGTCATTGCTCAGTAGCCTGCTATGCTCTGCCGCCCCTGGGACTTACAAAGAACTTAAGTTAATGGCCTTCCATGTGCTTTGGTAACACCGGGACTGTGCCTTTTTACTTGTCAACCTTGGGGCTTCTCAGCCTCAGCAGCCAGCAGTTGTCTGAGTGAAAAAAAGTCTCTAGCTCCAGTGGGCCAGGAGCAGGAGGCAGAGCTGGACCCCAAGGTTGAGGGGCTTTCACCCAGCCCCTAGAGCACTTTGAACTTGGACTTAAAGCCTCC
>NW_006922568.1:49333-51092 GCF_000298275.1 Orycteropus afer afer
CATAAGCAGCCCTTCTTTCTCCCATGATTGTTCTCTCCAAGGAGTGTATCTATGTCAGGTAAATGTTCAACTCATATGCCTGTCTTTTGTTTGCCTGGAAGGCACAGGTGTGGATTCAATTCCAGACCTGAAGGGCAGGTAGGGGCCATAGTCTCAGTGGTTCCACCAGGCTCTGTCAGACCAGCAAACCTGGTACCCTCTTTTTCTTTTTCTTTTTTTTTAATGTGATCTAGGTGAAAGTTTACAGAACAAATTCATTTTCCATTCAACAATTCATACACATTTTGTTTCATAACACTGATTGCAATCCCCATAATGTAACAGCTGGCTTCCCAGTTCCTCCTTGTGGTTACCTTTTCCCTGTGTCCTTCTTTCCTATGCATTCCTGCCCTCTGAGCTATCTCCCTGTGCAAATACTGACCTTCTGATCTCCCATGGTTGATTGTTCTAAGGAGTGTACCTATCTGGTGTAAATGTTCACCTTATATGCCTGTCTATTGTTTGGCTGGAAGCTATGGGATTGAGATTAATTACAGGCTCAAAAGATGACTAGGGGCCATAGTCTCAGGGGTTTTATCAGTCTCTGTCAGACCAGTAAACCTGCTTACTTTTATGATTTTGAGTTTTGTTCCACATTTTTCTCCCACTCTATACAGGATCTCCAATTTTTATCTCTTTCTGAGTGGTTGACAGTGGTAGGTGGGCACAATCTAGTTCTGGTCTCAGGGACATGTAGGCTAAGGTTTGCATGGTCCACTAGCACCTTGTATTGTTTCAATGTATCTGATTTTCTTCACTCTTCTTTGCTCTGAACGAGGAGAGACTAATTTTTGCATCTTAGATGGTTGCTTGCAAAATTTTAAGACTCCAGTCGCTACTCAACAAAGCAGGACAATGTTTTTGTGTACTATGTTATGCCAATTGAGTTTGATGTCCCCCACAATCATAGTCCCAAGCCCACGGACCCAGTGACTCGCTCCCTCAAGGTATTTGGCTGTGGCTAAGAAGCTATCATCGTTCTGCTGTGCATGGGGTCGCTATGAGTCGGAAACGACTCGACGGCACTTAACAACAACAACAAGCTATCATAACTTTGCTCCCTGTTAGCTCTGTTTTATATATGGGCATTCTTATAACACATACAAATACATATGTAGAAATAGTGTCTGCCAAACTTATATATTCTCTTTTGCCTATCCATACCTGATCATTTTACCTGTCTACCTATCTATCCACACATAGATTAATGTTTGTTGTTGCTGATAATGCAATATTGTGTGTGTTGAAGTATTATCTTTGTTCTCTGTACCTCTTGTGCACCTTTCTGTGTCTTACTTTTCCTTAGTGTGTTATTAGTGCAGGTCACTCGCTTTTGGTATATTGCCTTTCCTTTTATCCAAATCAATACTTGTCTCTTACTTATCTTGTAATTTTCCCTCTCCTACCCTCCCATCCCTCATAAACAACAAAGAAATTTTCCTTCCCTGTGTAAACATTTCCTTGAGTTTTTACAATAGTGGATTCACACAATATCTGTCCTTCTGCGATTGACTTATTTCACTTAGCATAATATCCTCCAAGTTCATCCACATTATGAGGTGTTTTGTGGACTCTTCATTATTCTTTAGTGTTCCATAGTAATCCATTGTGTGTATGTATCACAGTTTGGTTATTCATTCATCCATTGATGGGCACTTAGGGTGTTTCGATCTCTTTGGTATTGTGAATAGTGCTGCAGTGATCATGGGTGTGCATATAT
>NW_006922568.1:51192-53014 GCF_000298275.1 Orycteropus afer afer
ATATTTATTCATACCCCAGCCCTCACTCCTTTAAGATATATACCTAGTAGTGGGATTGCTGCATCAAATGGCATTTCTATTTACAACTTTTTATTTCTTTATTCATAAATATATTTTATTGAAATTCTATTTCCAACTTTTTAAGAAAGTGCCATACCATTTTCCATAGTGGTTGTGCCATTTTACAGTCCCACCAGCAGGTATTAGAGTTCTAATCTCTCCATACCATCACCAGCATTTGTTATTTTCTGTCTTGTTGAACTTTTCTATTATTGCTGGGGTGACATGATAACTCATCATTGTTTTGATTTGCATCTCTCTGATGGGAACTCTGGTACCATAGTGCCTAAGACATTTGACTGCTAACCAGAAGGCTGGTGGTTCAAACCCACCATCCAATCCCTGGAAAGAAAACTGGGCAATATACTCCCATAGAGACACGACCTCAGAAACCCAAGAAATGGTTGTTATGAGTCAGAATCGACTCAACAGCAGTGAATTTTTTGCTTTTAATGGCTAATAATTGTAAGCATTTCTTCATGTGTTTTTTTGCCACCTGAATATCTTCTTTGGTGAAGTGTCTGTTCATGTCTTCTGCCCATTTTTTAATTGGATTGTTTGTCTTTTTCATGCTGAGGTGTTGGAGTTTTCTATAAATTTTAGACGTAAGTCTCTTGTCAGATATATCATTGCCAATTTTTTTTACCTGAGATCTGTGGGTTCTCTTTTTACTCTTTTGGAGAAGCATTTTGATGTGCATAAGAATTTAATTTTTAGAAGGCCTAGTCATCTAGTTTATCTTCTGCTGTTTGTGCATTTTTAGTTATGTTTGATAGTCTATTTATGCCATATATCAGGGCTGCTAATTTGCTCTTATGTTTTCTTTGAGGAACCTTATAGTTTTAGGTTTTACATGTAAGTCTTTGATCCATCATGAGTTAGTTTTTGTGTACAGTGTGAGGTATAGATCTTGTGTCATTTTTCTGCAAATGGATATGCAGTTTTGCCAGCACCATTTGGTAAAGAGGCTGTCTCTTCCCCCATTTAATGGGTTTTAGCCCTTTGTCAAAGATCAGCTGTCCACACAGGTGGATACATCTATTTCTGGGTTCTCAATTTTGTTGCATTGGTCTATGTGTTGCACCAGTACCAGGCTGTTTTGACTACTGTAGCCATATACTAGGTTTTGAGCTTGGGAAGTGTGAGACTTTCTACCTTCTTCTTCTTCAGTAGTATTTTGCTTATCTAAGGTCCCTTTCCTTTCCATATAAAATTAGTGATTTGTTTTTCCATCTCTTTAAAGAATGCTGATGGAATGCACATAGGGATTTCACTGAATCTACAGATTGCTTTGGATAATATTGATATTTTCACAATGTTCAGTCTTCCTATCTGAGAGCATGGTATATTCTTCCATTTACGTAGATCTCTTATACTTTCTTGAAGTAATGTTTTATAGTTTTCTTTGTATAGGTCTTTTGTGTCCCCATTGAGATTTATTCCTAAGTATTTTATCTTTTTTTGTAGCTATTGTAAATGGTATTGCTTTCTTTATTTCTTTTTCAGAGCTCTCTTACTGATGCAGAGAATCCAACTGATTTTAGTATTTGATCTTGTTTCCTGCCACTATGCTGAATCTTTTCATTAGTTCCAGTAGATTTCCTGCTCTGTAACTAGGGATAGTTCTTCCTTACCAATGTGGATGCCTTTTATTTCCCTTTCTTGCCTTATTGTCCTGGCTAGGACTTCCAATACAATGTTGAATAGAAGTGGTGATAGAAGGCATCTTTGTCTGGTTCCCATTTGCAATGGTAATACTTCC
>NW_006922568.1:54234-55701 GCF_000298275.1 Orycteropus afer afer
TTCAGAGCAAATTCATTTGCCATACAACAGTTCATACACATTCTGTTTCATAACATTGATTGCAATCCCCATAATGTAATTGCTCTCTAATCACTTTCTCCTTGTGGTTCTTTTCCCTGTGTCCTTCTTTCCTATGCATTCCTGCCCTCTGAGCAATTATTCTAAGGAGTGTACCTATCTGGTCTAAATATTCACCTTATATGCCTATATGCCTATATGTGCCACCATGTTGATCACTTGCTTTTGGTGCATTGCCCTTCCCTTCACCCAAATCAATACTTGTCTCTACCTATCTAGCAATTTTCCCTCCCCACCCCAGTCTGTTATATCTCACAATTGTCTTGACTTCTCTCCTACATTGTGATCTGAGAAAATGTTTTGCAATATTTCAATGTCTTTAAATTTATTGAGGCTTGCTTTGTGGTCTAATATATGGTCTATTCTGGAGAATGTTCCATGCATGCTAGAAAAGAATTATAGTGTGCTGTTGTTGGGTGAAGAGTTCTATAGATGTCTATAAGGTCAAATTTGTTGATTGTATTGTTTAGTTCTTCTGTGTCTTTGTTGAGTTTCTGTCTAGTTGTCCTATCCTTCCTTGAAGGTGGTGTATGAAAGTCTCCTACTATTGCTATGGAGTTGTCTATTTGTTTTTTCAATTCTGTTAAAGTCTGATTTATGTATTTTTGGGCTCTTTCACTGAGTGCATGGATATTTATTATGGTTATATCCTCTTGTTGGATTGATCCTTTAATCATTATATAGTGTCTTTCCTTGTCTCTTATGGCAGTTTTTGTCTTAAAGTCTATTTTTTCAGAAATTTATATTGCCACTTCTGCTTTTATTTGATTGCCACTTGCTTGATATAGTCTTTCCCAACCTTTGATTTTTACTCTATTTTTGTCTTTGTGTCTAAGATGTATCTCTTTTAGAGAGCATATTGATGGGTCATGTTTTGTTATCCATTCTTCAACTCTCTACCTCTTGGTTGGTGTATTTAATCCATTTATTCATTGTAATTATTGACAAGTATGAATTTGTTGCTGTCATTTTGGTATGTGTTTGTGTGTGGGGTGGCTGATTTCTTTGTTCCATATAAATTTCTATGCTGAGCTCATTTTTTTTATGAACTTTTTAAAATCATTTCCTTCATTGCTATTGTTTTAGTATTTGCTAAATATTTTTGCCTCTCTTCTTTTTAATTTTGATGTGAAGGCTTATTATTTTTCTCTGAGGTTACCCTGTGGTTTACTATTTTATTCCCAAGTTTAAAATGGTCTATTATATCTCTTTTTGTGTGTGTATGTGTGTGTGTGTGATTTGGATGAAAGTTTACACAGCAAATTCATTTTCCATACAGCAGTTCATACACATTTTGTTTCATGACATTGACTGTAATTCCTACAGTGTAACACCTCTCTTCCCACTTCCTCCGTGTAGTTACCTCTTCCCTGTGTCCTTCTTTCCTAT
>NW_006922568.1:56166-59589 GCF_000298275.1 Orycteropus afer afer
AGATGGCCGCTTGTAAGCTTTTAAGACCACAGTTGCTTCTCATCATAGGATGTAGAATAATGTTTTTGTGTAGCATATTATGCCAATTAACCTTGATGTCCCCTGTGACCATGGTCCTGAGCCCACAGGTCCAACTACTCACTCCCTCAGGGTAGTTGACTGTGGCCAAGAAGTTATCATAACTTTGCCCCTTGTTACTGTTATTATATATTTGGATATTCTTACAGCACATACAAATACATATGTAGAAGTATCATCTGCCAATCTTATAAATGGTTGTGGGTATATTCCCTTTTGCCTAGACATGCCTGATCATTCAGCTTGTCCTTGTCTACTCATGTATTTAAATATAGAGTAATGCTTTTTATCACTGACAATGAAGTGTTATATATGTAAAGGGTTTATCTTTGTTATACATACCTCTTGTATACCTGTCTGTGTCTTCTTCTTCAGTGCCACTATGTCGATCACTTGCTTTTGGTGCATTGCCCTTCCCTTCACCCAAATCAATACTCGTGTCTACCTATCTAGCGATTTTCACTCTCACCCCCAGTCTGTTATATCTCACAGTTAATTGTCTCGGCTTTTCTCCTACACTACTTAATCCCTCTTTTTAGTTTGTAGTTGTCTTAATTTACCAATTGATGTCTCTGGTTACCTGTTTAGTCTTGTATGCTTAGTTTACTTTGGATACTTCTATAACTGGATTGGTTTCTGGGTTATGTCATCTTGTGTCTTAATGGTTGGTTGTTATTTGCTATTTTTGGTTCTCTGTTCAAAGGACTCCCTTTAGCACCTCTTGTAAGGTTGCTCTAGTTTTAACAAATTCCCTTAATTTCTGTTTATCTGCAATTGTCCTAAATTTGCCATCATATTTGAGGGACAATTTTGCTGGGTATATAAATCTTGTTTGGCAATTTTTTTTTCATGTGTTTATATATGTCATCCCATTGCCTTCTCCCCTGCATGGTTTCTGCTAAGAAATCAGAGCTTAGTCTTATTGGTTGCCTCTTGTAGGTAACTTTTTGTTTTTCTCATGCCATTTTCAGGGTTCTTTCTTTGTCTTTGATTTTGTTAAGTTTGATTATGATATGTCTTGGTGATTTTTTTTTGGGGGGGTCTACCCTGTTTGGGGTTTCTTGAACTTCTTGAGTGAATATCTTCTCATCTTTCATCATATTAGGGAAGTTCTCTTCCAACAAATCTTCAACAATTTTTTCTGTGGTTTTATTTGTCTCTTCCTGTTCTGGAATTCCAACCACACATACGTTTCTCCTCTTTACAGTGTCTCACATAGATCTTAGGCTTTCTTTAGTTTTTAAAATCTTTTTTGACCCCTTAACAAAGTAGTATTGAGGGATTTGTCTTCAATCTCACTAATTCTGTCTTTCATTGATACAGTTCTATTCCTTTGCCCTTTCAATGTGTTATCTATTTCTGAAATCTTAGTATTAACCTTCTGGATTTCTATTTGCTGTTTTTGTATGGTTTCTAATTTTTTATTTATTTTGTCACTTTGTTCTTGTATTGTCCTCTTAAATTGTTCTAGAGTTTTATTTGTGTTTTCCTTACTTTTGTCAGAATTTTCCTTGATTTGTCTCTCAGTCTGTTGAAGGTACCTAAGTATAATTCTTCTGAATTCCTTATCAGGTAGTTCCAATGCTGCTGCTTCTTCAGGGAGGTTTTCTGGCTCTGTGTCCTGGTTCTTTGTTTGTACTACTTTATCTTGCTTCTTTGTATGAAATGAGATTGTCAGTTGTGTCTGAGGCATTGTCATGTCATTGTATTTATATTTAGTTTGTGGTTGTATGTTCGGGTGATTTGCCTATGTTTGTTTTTTGTTGTTGTTTTCTTTTCTTTTTTTTTTTTTTTGCTTTATTTTGTTTTTGATATATCCAAGCAAGCAGGGCTGGTGTGCTATTCTATTTGCTAGTTTGGCAGCACTCAGGGACTCACCACCTGTCTCACTGTGAGTGTGATAGAGGATGATAATGTGTGCACAGATCTCTGTTAACAGTTCATATAGAATATCTGAGGGCAAGTTGGGCTGGCTTTGGCAGCTATCATTGATCAGTTTGTGCAGAAGCAAATTCTTGTTGGCTTTCACCCAGTGGGTAGGGCTGCAAGAAGTGCAGAAGTGCTTGTGTCGTGTGGGCATGGTTGCTTTCTGATCATCAGCCACCAGTGCAACTGCCCATGAAGTCCTCAGCAAACCAAGCCAATTATCAGGTTGCTTCCCAGATCAGATCTCCACTTGCAAATATTCAAAATGCCCTCACCATTGGACCAGCCAACAATCCACAGCTCTGTTTGTCTTGTTATTCTGTTTTCATTCAGGTTCTTCTACTAGTCAGTATTTAATCCATTTCTTTATCCTTCCATTGAAAGCTCAGTGTTCCAGGATTCTTCTATACATATGTTTCAATTGGTTTCCTAGGTTTTCTGTTGTAGAGGGTCTTTGTAGTTTGTCTGCCTATTCTGCCAGCTTTCTGGAAGTCCCCTATATGCATTGATTCTTCTTCTGTCTTGCTTTTTCATTATCTGAATTTCAAATGCATATGAGGCAATTGAAAATACCATGCTTGTCCTCCCCAAAATTTTTGTCCTTCTCAGAACCTCAGAATGTGAACTTATTTGGAAATAGGGTTGTTGCAGATGTAATTAGTTAAGTTAGGATAAGGTCAGACTGAATTAGAGTGGGCCGTTATTCCAATATGACTGGTGTCCTTGTAAGAAGAGACTCAGAGACACAAAGGAGAATGCCATGTAGCAATGGGGCAGAAACTAGAGTGATACATTCATAAGCCCAGGAATGCCAAGGATTGCAGGCAACAGCAGAAGCTAAGGGAAAGGCATGGAACAGATTCTCCCCTTGAGTCTTCAGAAAGAATATAACCATGCCTACACCTTGATTTCAGACTTCTGTCCTCCAGAACTGTGAGAGGATAACTTTCTGTTTTTTTTTTTTTTTTTTTTTTTAAGCCTCTCAGTTTGTTACAGAAGCCCTATGAAAGTAATACAGGATTCTATTAAAAATTGGCATATAGTAAAAGATTAAGTTTAAAAAGGGTAGACAAAGAGTTACAGAACAAGTTATGACTACAAAAATAACCATTAGAACAAAAATTAAAACATTTATTAATACCATATTAAGCAATTAAAACCAAAGAGAAAAAAATCACATAAAGAAAGAGACACATAAATATAATAGACTAGATTGTTATTTTAACATAAAATGATAAACAGTGTCGAGGTTAAACGTATCAGTAATGACAATAAAGAAAAGAAAAACAATTTTCAAAATTGGAGCAAAAAGCAAGATCCAACTTTCTATAGAAGAGCCGTCTAACACGCCCTCGAGAGAACAATCATGGGAGAAGGAAGGGCAGCTTATGCACAGGGAGACAGCTCAGGGGGCAGGAG
>NW_006922568.1:63610-64741 GCF_000298275.1 Orycteropus afer afer
TTCACCCAAATCACAATTTAAAAAAAAAAAAAGAAAAAGAAGAAGAAATATCAAATAGATCCAATTCACCAAATGGATGATTTTTTCTGTAACCTAGTGTGGTAGTTAACATTATGTGTCAACTTAGCTGGGGCTGGATTTAAGTGGCTGGGCAGCTGGATGTAGTTATTCCCTATGATGAGGCTGGTAATCAACCCTACAATGGAATCTACTGTGAGTAGCTAATAATCTGCCTTAAGGATGTTGTCTGCTTCCAGTATTTAAGAAGATGCTTTGAGAAAGGTCTTGAGCTTTTTTGCACATCTGGATCCTGCCTTTGGCCAAGTCTTCATCTCAGTGGCCTATTATGTTGTCTGACAATCTTGAGACTGTTTCTGGACCTGAACTAGTGGCCTGCCATACTGCTTAATAATTTTGGGACTGTGTGATTTTGCTTGTCAACCTTGAGTTTGTCAGCCTCAGCAGCCAAGAGCTGTTTGAGTTAAGAGCTTCAGTGGGCTGGGAGTGAGAGGCAGAGCTGAAGTCCAAGGTCAAAGGGCTTTCACCCAGCTTCTAGAGCTGGCACTTTGAACTCAGACTTCCAGCCTCCTTAACTGTAAGAGAATGAATCTCTGCTTGTTAAGCCAGCCACTTATGGTATTTTCTGTTAGAGAGGCACAAGGTAACCAAAACACCTATGTATAAAGAAGGTATCTGGGTGGTACAAATGGTTTGCACTTGTATATTAATCAAAAGGTTGGCTGTTGCAACCCACCCTACAGGGCCATGGAAGACAAACCTGGCGATCTGCTTCCCTGAAGATAACAGCCACTAAAACCTTACGGAGCTCAGTTATACTCTGTATTACATAGAGTTGTCAGGAGTTAGAATTGACTCAATGGCAACAGGTTTGATTTTTCTGTTAGGTATAGAGAAAGGTTTTCTATGATCCAAAATCCAATTGAAATAAAGGAAAAGATACTTTTGCATAACAGAAAGCACCACAAGCATAATTAAAAAAAAAAAAATCAGGAAAGAATGGATGAACTGGAAGTAAATATTTGCAATATATATCACAGATAAAAAGTTAGTATTCCCAATATAGAAAAGAGTTCTTAAAAACTGAGGAAACAAAAAGACCAAAAGCCAATT
>NW_006922568.1:65211-72028 GCF_000298275.1 Orycteropus afer afer
CTTCCGTAGTGATACTGCCTCGGAAACCCAAGGAGGGGTCGCTATGAGTCAGGGCTGACTCGATGGCACATAACAACAACAACAACCTATGTATTTACATTTTGGTCCAGCAATTCCACTCTTAAGAATTTTCCTGGAACATGCACCTACACAAACATTTCAATAAAAACGTATACACAAAAATATTAATTGTAGTATTTCTTGTCATTGCAAAATATTGGAAGTAATCTACATGTCATACAGAGCAGATGTGTTAAATAATCTACCATACATTCACACAATGGATTACTACACAGTTGTAGAAAGAAATAGGAAGTTCTCTATCAACCAATAAAGACTGATTTCTTGATATATTGTTAAATGAAAACAAGCAGAGAGGAGAATAGTATATATATTGTTTACTACCTTTTGTAAGAAAAAGGAGAAAATACAGAAAGATACAAGTAGAGTGCTTGTTTTTGCAAAGGGAAGCACACACACAAAAAAAAACTAGAAACATACAATTGATAACTACATGAGATAGGCAATAACAGACTGGAAAAGCTAGGGGAGAGACAGGCACTTCTTTAAATACACTTTTTGTTGTTAAGTTTTGACTTTTGGAAACTTGCTAATGCTTTGCATACTAAAAAAAAAAGCATAAAACTAAATTAACAAGGATGGGGGGAAACCCTAAAATGGAATTAAAACAGAAGCAAATGAATAACAACCATGCTGAAAAAGGTCTGGAGGAGAACTAACCTTAGTAACTTTTGAACATCGTACTTTGACGATATATCCCCAATCTAAAGACAAAAAAACAAACAAAACCAAGACAAACAAAAACCGTCCAAAAAAGTCTCACACTCTAGTTAGTTGGTGGGTTTGATTTTGTTTTTCTCGGTGGTGTGAGTTTTCAATTCGGAAATGCTTTTCTGTGTGTGGTGAGGTTCAACAATTGAGTAAATATATTCGTCAACCAAATCTAATCACAAGAAAATCAGATAAACCTAAACTGAGGGACATTTTAGAAAAATACCTGGCCTCCATTTTTTTAAAATGCCAATGTGGCAACAAAGAAAAGCTGAGGAGCTAGACCAGAATAAAGGAGATTAAAAAGATGTGAAAAGGAAGTGTAAGGCACAATCCTGGATTGAATCTGGACCAGAAGAAAAAATGATAGAAAAGTCATTCTTGGAACAATTGGCAATATGTGAATAAGCCTTGTTGATTAGATAATAAACCAGTTGCCTTCAAGTCAATTCTGACTTATGGTGACCCCATGTGTGTCAGAGTAGAACTGTGCCCCATAGGGACACATGACACATTGAAAAATGGCTTATTTTTTGGAAGCATATCACCAGGATTTTCTTTTGAGGTGCTTCTAGATGGATTCAAATCACTAACCTTCCAGTTATCAGCTGAACTCATTAACCATTTGTACACCCAAGGACTTCAATTAGATATACTGTATTAACCCACCACTCGTCTGCCAGTTTGTGGTACTATGGTGGCTTGTGTGTTGCTGTGATGCTGGAAGCTATGCTACCAGGATTTTATTTTTCTTTTCTTTTTTTTTTTTTTATTGTGCTTTAGGTGCAAGTTTACAGAGCAGAGTTTGTTATACATTTAACATTACATGTACATTTAGTTTCACTCCCCAATTACCATTCTCAATCCTAACCCAGTCTTCTCCCCTGCCTGCCCAGTAACCCCTCTCATGCCCCTCATAGTTATGCACTCCTGTGTGTCCTGCATTTCCTCTGGGTGAATGTTGCTCCTCTGGCGCCCCATGGTCGATTACTCCAAGGGATGCATTTCCATAGAGTATGTGGGTGCATCACCCTGGGTTGAGTGGACTTCATGTACACCTTGTTTACTATTGGGCTGAGAGCCAGCCCCTGGGAGTGAGCTTTATTCCAGGCCCAGAATGTATCCCGGGGCCATAGTATTAGGGGTCTCACTAGACTCTGTCTGACCAGTAATTCTGGTCATTTTTGAGTTTTTGGATTTTGTTCCACGTTTTCCCTCCCACTCTATCCAGGATCTCCAGATTTGATCCTTTCCTGAGTGGTTGGCATTGGCAGCCAGGCACCATCTAATTCTTCTGGTCTTGAGGGCCATCGTGTGTCCTAGGGGTGATTGCTTCTAAATGCCCTTTTTTTTTTTTTCTTTTTCACTCTTCTTCACTTCTGACAAAAGGAGACCATTAGCTACATCTTACATGGCCGCTTGAAAGCTTTTAAGACCCCAGTTGCTACTCACCAATGTAGGATGAGGAACAAGAGTTTTATGTATTTTGTTGTGCCACCAGTATTTCAAATACCAGCAGGGTCAGCCATGGTGGACAGGTTTCAGCAAAGCTTCCAGGCTAAGATAGACTAAGAAGTGGCCAGGTCTGCTTCTGAAAAAAAATTGACCACTGAAAACCTTATGAATAGCAGGGAAACACTGTCTCACATAGTGCCAGCAGATGAGCCCCTCTGGTTGGAAGGCACTAACAACATCAGAGTTAACCTTACTTAGGAATTCATGTATTGTACTAGATTGCCAATTATCAGATAAACTTCTCCAAAAAACCAAACCAAATTCACTGCCATCGAGTTGATTCCACGAAGTGGTAAATCTTTATGGAAGTAGATTGTCCAATATACCTTCCACAGAGTGGCTGGTGGGTTTGAACCACCAACCATCTGGTTAGCAGTAAAATGCCTTAGGCACCAGGCCACCAGAGCTTCTTAGATAAACTTCTAGCTATCTCAATTTCTGCAAGTATGGCAACAATTCTGAGGATGGTGCAGGATTAGGTAGTGTTTTGTTCTGTTGTACATAGGGTTGCTATGAGTCAAAAACAACTTGATAGCAACTAACAACAACAACATTGTATTAATATGATTTTGGATAGTTGTGTTAGGTGCTGTCAAGTTTTCAACTCACAGTGACCCTTTATGACAGAGCAGAACTTCCCCATAGTGTTTCCTAGACTGTAATTGTTACAGGAGCAAATTACCAGTTCTTTCTCCAGTGGAGCTTCTGAGTAAATTTAAACCCCTAACCTTTTCGTTAGCAATAGAGCATTTAACCTTTGTGCCACCAGGGCTCCTTTGTAACATGGTTATATAAGTGAATGTTCTTGTCCTTAGGAAATACACACTGCTGAAGTATTTGGGGTAAAAGAGGCGTGATGTCTTCAACTTGCTTTTTGTTGACTCAGCAAATAGATAGACAGATGGATAGACAAACATATATAATGATGAAGGTAACGTGGCCAACACTTTTCAGGTGCCATCAAGTCGGTTCTGACTCATAGTGACCCTATATGACACAGTGGAACTGCCAAGGCTGTAATCTTTACAGAAGCAAACTGCCACATCTTTCTCCTACAGAGTGGCTGATGGGTTTGAACCACTGACCTTTTGGTTAGCAGCTGAGCACTTAACGTGTGTGCCACCAAGTCTCTCTCAATTCATCCCAGAGACCCAGAAAGCTTCACACCCTAAAACTGAATTAAGTGATCCTGAATTGCCTGTATCCCTAGCCCTGGAAGAAGGAAAGAAAATTCTCTGGGAGAATTATGTTTTCAAATATACAGTACACCATAAAGCCCTTCATGATCTTCTCCCAAACTACCTCTCCAACCACCTCTTCTCAACCTTCTTCTTACCACACCCTAGCCCCAAAGTCCATCCAGTTGTCACTGGACTACTTGAGGTTTCTGCTCTGCTTAACACATTTTCCAGTTTTCTGACTTTACTCATGTTCTCCTCTTTAACTGGAATGCTCTTCCCATCAATTTTTCTTCTCAACAGTGACTTAAAGAAGATGTAAATTTATACATCACTCATATGATAGAATAGAAACTCCGGACCTTCCTCAAAATATGGTTTCCATCTATAGCTCCAGGGCAGCAGTTTCTGTTTTCTCTCTCAAGCAATCTTCTTCCCTATTATTTCTGCCTGCAAAAATCACATTCCATCTCATAGCCCATCTTCTCTATTAAATTTCAGTAAGGTCCCTAAGTGGCACAAATGGTTTGAACTTGACTGCTAACCCAAAGGTTGGCAGTTTGAACCCACCCAACAAGGTCTTGGAAGAAAGACCTGGTTATCTGCTTCAGTAAAGATTATTGTTTTTGTTAGCTGCTGGCAAGTTGGTTCCAACACATGGCAAACGTGTTACAGAGTAGAACAGCTCCATAGGGTTTTCTTGGCTGTAATCTTAATGGAATCAGATTGTCAGGACTTTTCTTCCACAGACAAATTACCAGAGAAAACTGCCCTCTGGATGGGTTCAAACTGCCAATCTTTAGCAGTCAAGTGCAAACTGTTTTTGTCACCCAGGAACCATCCTATAAAGATTACAGCCAAGAAGACCTTATGGAGGAGTTCTAATCTGTAACACATGGAATCTCCATGAGCCAGAATCAACTCGACAGCAGTGAGTTTGGCTTTGGTGAGGGTTTTGGCCTCAAATTCAGAGTTAATCTGTTTTTTCCCTGTTTTTCATTTGCTTGTTCTTTGTTTCTAGCACTTATTACCTTCTGTTGCATATTATAGTTGTGTGTTACTCACTCCCTGTCCTTGTTTGTCTCCGTATTCTCTGCTTCACTTACTTTGTTCCCTGCACAGAGTAGGTGCCCATAAATGTTTGCCAACTTGAACTACAGTAGCTAGATAAATGTTGAAGCTGAAGTTAAAAGCTACAGATCCTCTCTTCCAGTTTCTAGTTCTAATCAAATCATGATCCTTGGTTTTATCCAACTTTAAAAAAGTTACTTTCAAGGTCAGGAATGAAGGAATATTCTGCCCATTTTATTTTATGAGCAGACACAAAGATTAGGTTTGCTTTTTCCTTTTTAGTTCTCCTAGCATTGAACTGATTGATGGAAGGTAGAGGAAAGTAATAAACCTTTATTCACAGAACTGAAAAACCCTCTCTGTCTGTTTCTCCTTTCCTCTCTGGAGATAGATGGGACCATTGCTATTATGAAATATATAGCTGAGGTGTGTTTTCTAGTAATCCCTCTGGTACTCATCTACATCTTGACTGCTTCATGACAAAGATATCACCCTCTAGATAGAACCTGTCATCAAGACAAGAGGCCACATATGCAGTTAACTGTTTTGTTTCTTAAAGAGAATAGCAGCTTATAATGAAAAAGTGACTGCTGCTTTCAGGACAATGATTTTACAGCCCTAGAGAGGAAGCATACTAGGACAGACCATGTCGAAATTTCAGAAACAAGTTAGTAAGAATAGTCATGCCACAATACTTTCCTATTCTTTATTTCAGCAAGTGACAACTGACTGGGGTCCAGCTCACCAAGAGGGAGGCCAGAGAAAGCTGTATACTCAGGTTAGCAAGATAGCTCTCTGTGCTCTCTGGACAGTGTGGTTCCTGGGACAGGAGGCAGCAATAAGAGTCTGAAGTCCAGATACAGCACTCCTACTGGCCCAATACGGGGCTCTGTTTCAGTTGGCTCTTGCTGATTCCTAAAATTAACTTGCTTAAAACAACACATTCTTTTTCACTCTTCTGGGGGTTGGCTTGGTGGTTCTTCCTATCTGTACCAGTTTCCTGGACTTCAGATGAGATTGCTCTATATCTGCGGTCAGCCAGAGTCTCGACAGGGCATTGATAGTTTAGGATGGCCTCCCTCACATGTCTCACAATTGGTTTTGTGTCAGGGGGAACAAGTGGGATGTCTTTGCCTCGCGTGTGCCTGCCTCTCATCATCCAGCAGGCTAGCTCAAGCTCATTCACATGGTGGTCTCAAGATTCTAAGTGTAGCAAGACAGCGAGTCTTGGTGCACATGGGCTTTTTAAGCTTCTGTTTGGGTCAGGCTGGCTGGGTCACAAGGCCAGCCCAGATTCAGGAGTGAAGAAATAAAAGCCACCTCTGAATGGGAGGACCTGCAATGTGACATTGAACAGGATATGATAGTCACTATATGAAGAACAAGGCATCAAGATTGGAGGAAGACTCATTAACAACCTGCGATAGATGTGCAGACTGCTTGCTGAAAACGAAGATGAGTTGAAGCACACACTGATGAAGATCACAGACTATATCCTTCAGCATGGCATATACCTCACACAAAGAAAACAAAAACCCTTATAAGTGGACCAATAAGTAACATCATGATAAATGGAAAAAGATTGAAATTCTCAGGGAATTCATTTTACTTGGATTCATTTTACTTGAGATATGCTATGAGCAGCCAATTAGTTGAAATGATGTTTCCTCAGAAGAGTGGCCTACTTCTAATATATGTATAGATGTCTTGGCAAAATTCTTGGGCTTTCTGTTGGATTTGGATCTTGCATCTAGCTTACCATCTAGCTTATCATCTGGTTTGGGGAGTTGAACCAGTGGCCTGCCACATTGCCTGTGATCTTGGGATAGTTGCCTTCATGCCTATGAGCCAACAATCTACCATTTTACCTACTGATCTTGGGTTCATCATCCTTCGAAGTCAGGAGTCTGCTATACTCCTTGCCTATCCTGGGTTCATCAGCCCCTATAGTTGTGTGAGTCAGAAAAAGCCTCAAGCTTGATGTTCGACCCCACAAACTTGGAACTTGCTAGCCTCTACAACTGTGTGAACCAATTTCTCTTAGATAAATCATCTCTCTCCCTGTCTCATATGTTGTTGTTGTTGTTATGTGCTGTCAAGTCAGACCTGACTCATAGAGACCCCTCCTTGGGGTTCCGAGGCAATATCACTATGGAAGTAGAATGTCCAACCTTCCTTCCAAGGAGTGGTTGGTGGGGTTTGAACCGCCAGCCTTCTGGTTAGCAGTCAAGTGTCTTAGGCACTACCCTACCAGAGTTCCC
>NW_006922568.1:72273-73032 GCF_000298275.1 Orycteropus afer afer
GTGTCAAGAAATTTGGAGGACAGCTACCTCATGAACTGACTAAAAGAGATCCATGTATGTGCCCATTCCAAAGAAAGGGGATCCAACAGAATGTGAAAATTATTAAACAATATCATTAATATCATATGCAAGAAAAATCTTGCTGAAGATAATTCAAAAATGGTTGCAGCCGTGTATTGACAGAGAACTTCCAGAAATGCAAGCTGAATACAGAAGAGGATGTGGAACAAGGGATATCATTGCTGATGTCAGATGGATCTTGGCTAAAAGCAAAGAATACCACACAGATGTTTACTTGTGTTGTATTGAATGTGCAAAAGCATTAGATTTCTGTGGATCCTAACAAATTATGGATAATATTGAGATGAATGGTGATTCCAGAACATATAATTTTGCTCATGAAGAACCTGTACATAGACCAGGAGGCTGTCGTTCAAACAGAAGAAGGGGATATTGCACTGTTTAAAATCAGGAAGGGAGTGCATCAGGGTTGTATCCTTTCACCATACTGATTCAATCTGTATGCTGAAGAAATAATCCGAGAAGTTGAATGTGCCATTAGGATTGGAGGAAGACTCATTAACAACCTATGATTTGCAGATGACACAACTTTGCTTGCTGAAAGTGAGGATGAATTGAAGCATTTACTGATGAAGATTAAAGATTAGTCTGCAGTATGCATTATACCACACATAAAGAAAACAAAAATCTTCACAACTGGACCAATAAGCAGCATCATGATAAATGGAGAAAAGATGG
>NW_006922568.1:74050-77121 GCF_000298275.1 Orycteropus afer afer
CAGTCAAATGCCTTAGGCACTACGCCACCAGAGCTCCCAGCTCCCATATATATATAAGCTTCACTGATTTTGCTTCTCTATAGAACCTAGCCTAAGACACAGGGCATGCATACAAGGATGGGAAGAATCAGTGGTTGGAGTTGGGTTGGCCATGATCTTTATGGAATTTGCTTGCAAAGCCTAGATCTTCAGTGGCACTGCTGGGTGGGTTTGAACAGGCAACCTTTGGGTTACTAGCTGAGTACAGACCATTTGCGCCACCCAGCAACCTTCTGTGTGCCACTTTGAAAGGCAGTCAAAGCAAGCACTGAAAGGGGAGATAAAGAAAATGTAAGAGTGGAAACACTCTGGGCTGTACTTACCTGGAGACAGAAGGGAGGACTATGTCCTAAGGAGTGGATGGTTGAGTGGTGAGAAAGGAAAACTGACAGGGTCAAGCTGGAGGGGGTAAGCCTGGAGGAAGCTCTTTTTTTTTCCATTGGGAAAATGTTCTATTTATTTAAAAGCAAAAGGCAATGTAGTATTTTAGTTCAATTAGAGCCATTGAAGAAACTTGCTCTCTATTCTTTTCACTTTCTGTGTGTGTGTGTTTTTAATACCTTCATATCTTTTTTGCTTTTCTCCCTGGCCCTTCATATTTTCTCTCTTTGTTCTTTATACAGATGCCATTGATTTCTTTCCCAGCAGTCTCCATTTTGGGTAGATAAATTTCAAAGAACTTTAGTCATTGAACTTTGTCATCTGAGCCCATCATTGCAGCCACTGTGTCTTTCCATCTCATTGAGGGCCTTCCCCTTTTTTGCTGACTCTTCACTTTACCAAACATGATATCCTTCTCCAGGGAATGGTCCCTTCTGACAACATGAGCAAAGTAGGTGAGACAAAGTCTGGCCATTCAGGTTTCCAAGGAGCATTGCAGCTGCACTTCTTCCAGGACAAATTTATTCCTTCTTGTGGCAGACATGTATTACTGAGACATGACTTGCCATCTCTTCAGAGCTCTTTAACCATGTTGTCCCCTCAAGGAAATGGCCCATGCAGTTGTAGAGACTGGAAAGTCCCATGTTCACGGGGCAGATATCAGGCTGGCTTCTCAGGCTTCTCCTGAGTCACGTAGCTGCAGGGGCTGACAAACCCAAGATCACAGGTATGAAAGCTGACTTCTGACTCACAGGCCTCACAGGCTAACAAATCTAAAGATCACTAGGCAATATGGCAGGCTGCTGGGTCAGGTCCAAAGAGCAAGAGGTCAGATTTGTTGAGCCAAATACATGATCTAGGTAGAGTAAAAATCCCCTGGAGGAGGCTCTTTCCTGGCCTTTGCTTGTTCCTCATGCAGTTCACCAGCTGAAGTGTACACAGCTCACTCCAAAGTCACCCCTGCTGGAAAAGGAAGCATTGTGTTTCCAAAATTAGAATATTGCACACAAGAACTTTACCATTTAAAAGGTGTAGTTCTAACATTTCATTTGAAGATAGTCTCAAACATACATAGAAATTGCAAGAATATAAATAGTACATAGAACAGCTGCATATCCTTTAGCCAGAATCACCTATGGTTAACATTTTGACCCATTTTTTCCCTTTGTGTATACATTATCTATCTATCTATCTAAACTATCAATTTACTGAACCATTTGAGAGTAAGTTTCATACATCATAAGTCTGTACACTGAATACTTCAGTATATATTTTCCAAGTATAAGGATACTCTCAAAAGAAGTGCTTTTCAATTAGAGAATAAATGTTGAAGAGGGGTCCCTCTGCACAACCACAAGAACAATAGGCTTGTACACTACAATGCTTGGCTGGGCCAAGCCCTTACCCATCTGCTGTTCTTTCTTCTCTGAGGCCTCTACAAACTCTCTCTCTCTACTGCTGTAGAAGTGTAGCACAGAGGGTAAGAGAGTGAGCAAAAGAGAGAAAGAGAATGGGCAAAGAGCCTCAAGTGGGGGTGGTGGTGAGACATAGTGCTTTCCTGGAAATTAAACCACTGGAGGGAAAACAGACCACTTAAAGTAGGTTGGTTAGTTGGTTTCAAATAGGAAAGGGAAGGAAGGACAGCATTCTGATAAAAAGCAAAGCCCGGAGAGTTTAGTAGATGTGGAGTGCACCAAAAGACATGTGTTCTCCACTTCTTAATGACTGACTTTCAAGTCTTAAAGCCTTGAACACCAGAGGGCACTCATATTGAATCTACTAAGCACATGCTGTAAGAAAAACCATGCTCCTGCTCCTGGCTCTGCCTGGCTTCACTGTGACTCCAGTGAGAACAGAGAGCTGAGAGGATGCCGCACTGGAGGCACTCACTCAGCTATGCCAAGAAATTTGGAAGACAGCTACCTGACCAACTGACTGGAAGAGATCCATATTTGTACCCATTCCAAAGAAAAGTGATCCAACAGAATGTGGAAGTCATCAAACAATATCATTAATATCATACGCAAGTAAAATTTTGCTAAAGATAACTCAAAAACAGTTGCAACAGTATATCAACAGGGAACTTCAAGAAATTCAATCTAGGTGATGTGGAACAAGGGATATCATTGCTGATGTCAGATAGATCTTGGCTGAAAGCATAGAATACCAGTATGGTACAGTGAGTTACTTGGTATGGCTTTCTAAGCCTGACTTTCCAAGCCATAGTCTTTGTAACTCCCACCAGATTACTGGGTGAGACAATGCAAACAAGGTGTGTAGAACTCTAATGTGAGGGTTGGTTAGTTTTGCTATGCTGCTAGGCTTAAAATGAGCCCTCCTAGATGCAGAAGGGGCATCTCATTGCCATCAAGAGAGAAAAGCTGGAGTTGGAGTGGAGCGCATCCTTGGTCCTGAGATCCTTACACTGAACCTCCTTGGCAGAGATGCCCTGGCAGACTTGCCTGGCTGAAAGACAGTAGTAGCAGTGGAACCAAGAGGCACGAGATAGAGCTGTGGGCTTGCCTGGCCCACAGAGCGAGAAAACTGAGTGCCACTGGGTGGGAGGCTTGCTGGAAGTGTGGGGTGCATGTAGGTGTACCTATGGGCAGAGCTAAAAGAGCTTTATAGCACACTTGCCCAAGCAGTGCAGA
>NW_006922568.1:77351-79171 GCF_000298275.1 Orycteropus afer afer
CTGTGTGGCCATTGCAACAAATTATTGAACCCAGTAGAGAAGTAGTGAGTGCTGTGGAATGGATGGTTGGTGTCAGAATTAGTAAAAAGCCTTGAAAGGTTTGGAGGCTGGCAGCATGTTTGGCCTCATAGGAATAAGCCTTGGGCTGCTGATGGTGATTCTGTCTCCTTGTCAATTTAGAGGAGGTCAGAAGATGCCTCCTCCATGTCCTTTTTGCAACCAGGAAAATGATTACCTGTGTTTTATTGATTATGCAAAGCCATTTGACTATGTGGATCATAACAAATTATGAATAGCATTGCAAAGAATAGGAATTCCAAAACACTTAATTGTACTTATGTGAAACCTGTACACAGACCAGGAGGCATTCAAACAGAATAGGTTAAAATCAGGAAAGGTGTATGTCAGTGTTGTGTCCTTTCACTGTACTTATTCAATCTGAACAAATAATATGCTGAACAAATAATCCAAGAAGCTGGAAGAAGAACGTGGCATCAAGATTGGAGGAAGACTCATTAACAACCTATGAAATGTAGATGACACAATCTTACTTGCTGAAATTGAAGAGGACTTGAAGCACTTACTGATGAAGATCAAAGACTATAGCCTTCAGTATGGATTACACTTCAACATAAAGGAAACAAAAATCCTCACAACTGGACTAATAAGCAACACCATGATGAACAGAGAAAAGATTGAAGTTGTCAAGGATTTCATTTCACATTTATCCACAATCAACACCTATGGAAGCAGCAGTCAAGAAATCAAACAATGTACTGTATTGGGCAAATCTGCTGCAAAAGACCTCTTTAAAGTGTTAAGAAGCAAAGATGTCACTTTGAGGACTAAGGTGTACCTGACTCAAGCCATGTTATTTTCAATCACTTCACATGCATGGAAAAGCTGGACAATGAATAAGGAAGACCAAAGAAGAATTGATGGCTTTGAATCATGGTGTTGGTAAAGAATATTGAATGTATTATGGACTGCCAGAAGAACAAACAAATCAGTCTTGGAAGAATTGCAGCTGGAATGCTCCTTATAAGTGAGAATGGCCAGACTTCATCTCTCCTACTTTGGACATGTTATCAGAAGAGACCAGTGCCTGTAGAAGGATATCATGCTTGGTAAAATGGAAGGTCAGAGAAAAAGGGGAAGACCTTCAACAAGATGGACTGATACAGTGGCTGCAACAATGAGCTCAAGCATGGCAATGATTGTGAGGATGGTGTAGGACGAGGCAGCGTTTCTGTTGTACGTAGGGTTGCTATGAGTCCAAATCGATTCCACAGCACCTAACAACCACCACCTCCATTTCTCAGATGAATAGGTTCTTGATTAAATTGCAAGGGCAGGGATCATATGGTCTCAGAGAACCACAAAAGGAGAGAAGACTTTGAAGGCAACATCCTGTTCTCCAGAGGAAACCCAGAATTTTTACAAAGCTAACTTGAGCAGGGACCAAAAATGTTCCCTTTCTCCAACGGCACACTGGCAACCCATTTCACCTCTTGGCAGGAAAAGATCCCTTTTTAAAGGCCTTTTTTATTCAACCTTTTCTGAAAGACCCCTTAAACAATTGCACTGACTGATGATTGAAGGAATCTTTTTAAGTGCCATTTTATGATTGTCAACCCTCTGTATCAGTACAAGTGACCCTCAGGAGGCAGTAATGAAGGAAATCAGTCAATTAGCTGAAGGAAGGTAGAGTGAAAAGGCAGCCATTTGGAAAACCATGAGTAAGAGCACTTGAAATTAACTTAGTACTTCTGACTTGAGATGGTGGCTATGCTAAGGTCTGAGGCTAAAGCTCCATTTTG
>NW_006922568.1:79826-84286 GCF_000298275.1 Orycteropus afer afer
TAAATATTTCCACCTATTGGTGATTGCCTCTTTGCATATATGCAAGAAAACAAATAAAATGAAATTTATTCCTGGGTTATTGAGTGGCTTTTTTTTATAAAGGATTTAAAATCAGTTCATGTTTTAGTGTGCCAATTATATTATTTCTCTCCAGTTTCTGAATATAATTAATTAAAACAATAATGGATCTGTGATCAAAGTTTATATTAATAGTTAGACTATTAAGGTACTGAGAGAAAATGATTTCTCACAAAATGCATTTTTATTTTGCAAATTAAATAATTTCCATTTTATTCCATTTTATACTAGGAGTGATAGACAGAAATTAACTTTGAGGTTTCTAACATGAGTCACTCGGAGGATGAGTTCACATGATTAGAAATAGCATAATAGTACAATAGTTATGGGAGATTATTTGCAAAAATGGCTGCAATAACTCCCACCTTCTCTCCTTGCCCTTAAGTATTCAGTCCTACACTTACTGTGGGGTTGCCCATGTGACTTGCTTAGCCATTTTAGCCTCTGCTTCAGGGCTGCTGTTGTTAGTTGCTATTATAGATTGAACTGTGATCCCAAAATACGTGGTTATAATCCCATTTGGGAATGTGATGTCTTTTGTTTTCTTAATGAGGCAGGATTAGTGTAGGGAGTGTTTTGAGTCAATCTCTTTTCAGACCAAAAAGAGATTCAACAAGCAAGAGAGTGAGCAGAGATGGAGGAAGAGAGATGCCAAGACACACGGAGACAGGCCAGAAGCAGAAGCTCAAAAGAAACAAGGACCATCCTCCAGAGCCCACAAAGAGAAAACCTTCTCCTAGAACCAGCACCCTGAATTTGGACTTCTAGCCTCCTAAACTGTGAGAAAATCAATTGCTGTTTGTTAAAGCCACCCATTTGTGGTATTTCTGTTACAGCAGCGCTAGATAACAAAGACAGTTGCCAATGAGTGCATTCAGACTCATAGCAACCCCATGTGTGCAGAGTAGAACTACTCCATAGGGTTTTCACAGTTGTGATCCTTAAGAAGCAAATTACCAGGCCTGTCTTCTGAGGCACCTCTGGATAGGTTTGAGCCACTAACCTTATGGCTGGTATTCAAAAGGTTTACACCACTCCTTCTTTGTGGGGTAGAACTTCTTTTTTCTGTTCTCTTCCTCCAACTGCAACGGATTTTTGCCAGGGCGCTAAGATAATTGTTGCTCTTCCCCACACAGATTTAGGCTTTTGTTCCATAGGGAAGAACAGGGAAATAGGTTGGGCAAAGTTTCAGTAGTGACTGCTGTTTCCTTCCTCCAACTCACAGCATGATGGCTTTATCAGATTTCTCCCTCATCTTCCCTATGAATGACTGCTGGGGTTTATAGAGGAAAATTTAGAAGAGGATGAAGCCCTCAAATTAGCCACACTTGACTTAGAAATTCATTAAAAACTTTTAGCTGACTCTTCATACCAGCTCCTACAGAGTGGAGCAGAATGTGCCTCAGATAAGAAAATGTTCAGATCCAGTTTCTCCCTGGAAAACCTACCTTCCCTCAGATTTGTAGACAAAGAACTCCATTTGGCCTTTTGTCTTTGGTTCCTGAAAATAGCCTCTAGAATTTCTTCAGCAATCAAGGTGTCTTTGTTTTTCAAAATAGTCTGGAAACTCTTAAATATGTTAAGAGGGGCTGGGGGCAGGACCCAGTGACTGAAAACCTCAAGAAAAGAGAGGGGTATGATGAAATCAGTCAAGTATATTCAGTACTTAAGCTAATCTTTGAATATGCAATGAGGTCCCAATCACTGACTACCAATGAGCCAATAAAAGCCCTGCACACATACCTCAGAAGTTATATGGGGCTTCCTGAACTGGTGAGAACATCCATGTACTTGAGAAGGGACTGGTCTCCTCTGATAACATGTCCAAAGTACCAGAGACAAAGTCTGGCCATTCTTGCTTCTAAGGAGCATTCTAGCTGCACTTCTCAAAACTAAAAACCAAATTCACTGCCATCAAGTCAGATCAGACTCATAACGACCCCTCCTTGGGTTTCCAAGGCGGTATCACTACGGAAGTAAATTGCCCAATCTTCCTTCTGAGGAGTGGATGGTGGGTTTGAACCACCAGCTTTCTGCTTAGCAGTCAAATGCCTCAGGCACTACGTCACCAGAGCTCCTAACAAAACAGATTGGTTTGTCCTTCTGGTAGTCCATGACATATCCCTGGGGAAAGTGGAAGCCTCCTGCTTCTGGGACGTCTCCCAGACCTTAGCTGTCTTTTCATCGTATCCTATCTAGTTATAATAAATGGGTAAGTATAGGTATAGGAAGGAGCTCTGGTGGTTAAGGTAGGTGGTTCAAACGCGCCAGGTGCTCCACAAGAGAAAGATGTGGCAGTCTGCTTCTGTAAAGATTACAGCCTTGAACACCACATGAGGGAGTTCTATACTCTCCTATAGGGTAGCTATGAGTTGGAATAGACTCAAAAGCAACTGGTAAGTATAGGTAGTCTGTGAGTTCTGTATCATTCTAGGGAAATATCAAACCTACCAGAGATGGTGAGAGCCAGCAGAGACTGGAGTTTGCCTATTTTGGCAGGGGTTGGAAGGACAGAGTCCTAACTTATGAAGTCCTAACTCTGGGTGATTGCTGTCATTAGGTGCTGTTGAGACGGCTTCAACCCATAGCAACCCTATGTACATACAACAGAGCAAAACACTGCCCAGTCCTACTCCGTCCTCACAATCTTCACTATGTCTGAGCCCATCCTTGCAGTCACTGCAACGATGAGGGTCCATCTCATAGAGGGTCTCTCCTTTTTTTGCTGACCCCCCACTTTACAAAGCATGACATCCTCCAGGGACTGATCCCTTACGATAACATGACCAAAGTGGTTAGGGTCAGAGAAAGTGTCAACAAAGTGGCAGGTGTCAGGATAATGGAGAGTGGGAAAGTAGGGACATGAGTTATTGGGAATTGGCTTTATGTTGATTATTATTAATGCATCCTGTGGCAGCAGTTCTCTGGTGGATTTAAGAAAAGTCATTCACTTGCAATTTGCCCAGATTTGCCTTGTATGGATGGAAGAGACTTTTTTCCAGCTCTCTCCATCTAAACTGAAACCAAAACTCCTCATTGAAGGGTTTTAGGCAGTGGAGTGACATAGTTGGATTTACATTAAAACCTTAGTCCCCGAACCTGGAACAAAATCCAAAAACATAATAATGACCAGAACTACTGGTCGGATGGAGTCTGGTGGGACCCCCAAGACTATGGCTCTGGGATATACTTTGGGCCTGGGATAAAACTCACTCCCAAGGGCTGGCTCTCAGCCCAGTAGTAAATAAGACATACACGCAGATCACTCAACCCAGATCACTTTCCCGCATACTCTACGGAGATATATCCCTTGGAGTAATTGGCCATGGAGCACCAGAGGGGCAACATTCACATGGAGGAAAAGCAGGACACCCAGGAGTACATAACTAAAAAAGGACACGGGTTGGGGGGGTTACTGGAAAGGGAGAGGAGGAGAGTGGGTTACGGTTGGGGATGGTAATTGGGGAGTGAAACCAAATGGACACAAAATGTTGGATGTAAAACAAATTCTGCTCTGTAAATTTGCACCTAAAGCACAATAAATAATAATAATAATAATAATAATACCCTTAGTCCCTGGGTGACACAAAGTTTAAGTGATCAACTACTAGCCAAAAGGTTGCCCACTGAAATCCACCCAGGGGTACCTTGGAAGACAGGCCTAGCCACTTGCTTTCAAAAGGTCACAACCTTAAAAACCCTGTGGAGCAGTTTTACTCTGCATACGTGGGTTCACCGTGAGTCAGAATCAACTCGATGGCAATGGGTTTTATCAGCTGGATATTTAAAAATATAAGATACATGTTTTCTATGACATGGTCATAAACACAAGCCAGATATTTTATCTGGTGATCAAAAAAACAAGTTATCTCCATCAAGGATGAAAAGGAAAATGTTTGCTTTGAGAGCATATTGTTACTTCCTAAGGGATCTTCAATGGTAATTTTTACTTTAAATAATTTTTCCTTACATATTAAGGAAAGCTTACGCTGGAAAACTTAACCCTAGAGAAATATGTGACTCCACAATATACCAGGAGTGTATCAGTTATCTTGTACTTCAAAACAAACTACCCTAAAACTTAGTGACTTAAAACTGTGAGAACATGTTTTTATATAAAATACCCTGTATATACCCATTTTACAATAATGTGCCTTAGCATTTACTCCACGTTGTAGTTACCGGAAAAACCACAAGAAGTCCTGATTATCCTCACCCCATAGATACCCCCTAGCAACAACCAATCAGTAAATAGCAGGAAAATACTTGAAATTCCAATACCTAAAATAGCTAGAAATGGCAGTTTGCAGCTTCGGCCCACAGGACAGAGCCAATCAAGTAAGGACAACTCGCAACTTGAAAAATGTCAACCAATCCTGTAA
>NW_006922568.1:85646-93920 GCF_000298275.1 Orycteropus afer afer
TCTTCTTCGGTCTTCCTTATTCATTGTCCAGCTCTCACATGCATACGAGGCGATTGGAAATATCATGGCTTGTGTCAGGCACACAATTCCTCTGCTGGTCTTTAATTATGCAGTTTCAGTCATCTGGTGGCTCATTTGGGACAGGATGGCCTAAGGTGGTCTCACTCACAAGAATGGTAGTTGGTATGGGCTATTGACTTGTCACATGTCTCTAGCTGACTAGTCTGGGCTTGTTCAAATAAAAATAGGATTCTAAAATAAGCAAAAGAGAAGACAAACTAATGTCCAAACATTTTGCTAGCCTCTGCTTGTGTTGCATTTGCTGATAGCCCATTGCCCAGAGGAAGTCACAAGGCCAGGACTAGAGTCTATGTGTAGGGAGGGACTACACAAGGGCAGGTTCAGAGAGATGTGGTACATTGGGGCCATTTATTTACCAATCAACCACAAGTAGATTAGGAGTAGTACTATCTTCTTATAGCTAATAAATAGCAACTAACTCTGGTAGCATAGTGCCTAAGGCACTTGACTGCTAACCAGAAGGCTGGCGGTTCAAACCCACCAGCCACTCCACAGAAGGAAGGTTGGGCAATCTACTTCCATAGTGATATTGCCTCAGAAACCCAAGGAGGGGTCGCTATCACCTCGGAAACCCAAGGAGGGATCACTATGAGTCAGGGCCAACTCGATGGCACTTAACAACAACAACAAAAACTACATAGAAAAGTGAACCAGTTTTTCTCTTAGAAAAGCATCACTTTCCAGAGTAGTATAACCTAGTCTAGGATGTCTGCAACTTTTCCCAGTGGCACAAAATTCTGAAGAAAATTAGTTTGAAAACTACATGTGTCATAGAACACTTTGGGAAGAGAGAGATCATACAATCAGATGATAGTGTTTAGCAGCTTCTAAAATGTGTTAATGTGGCCCATATACTTTGAATGAACATATTTGTAGTCAGGACATCGAACCATATTTTTTCCAGTACTGATATTTTATAATTGTTTTGGTAACTTCATGACACTCTAACAGAAAAATATCACAAATGGGTAGCTTTAACAAACAGGAGTTTATTCTCTTACAGTTTTGGAGGCTAGAAGTCCAGATTCAAAGTGCCAGGCTCTAGGGGCTGGCTGAAAGCCACTTGACTTTGGGCTTCAGCTCTGCCTCTTACTCCCAGCCCACTGAAGCTGGTCGCTTTTCTTAACTCAGGCAGCTGCTAGCTGCTGAGACTGGCAAACTCAAGGTCTACAAGTAAAAAGGCACAGTCCCAAAATTACCAAACAACATGGCAGGCCACTAGTTCAAGTCCGAAGACCAGTCCCAAGATCAGCAAACATGGCAGGCTGCTTACCAACAACTCCGCTACATACAGGATTCAAGAATGCCGAAAGCTGCAGGCCATTCCCAAAGCTTTTCCTTATATACAGGAAACAGACCACATCCCTAAAGTAGCAAGCTACTCAGCTGCTCACAGCAGAGTCCACCATGGAGTTGATTGCCAGTCTCATCATGAAGAATAACTACAACCAGCTGCCCAGCCACTCAAATCCAGGCCCAGCCAAGATGACACATAACCTTAACTACCACAATGATAAACCATTTAGTAATCAGACTATTAGACCTCATTCTATCTTGGCTGAGAAAATGCTGTTTTTTTTCTTACAAGCGTATACACATAGAGCAGAGCACTGAAACAAATGACAGTCCTGTTTCATGTTTGTCTCAGGAGAGAAGAGAACCAGCTCTTGAATTATTGCCTCATTAGTGAAAATAAAAATCATTGACAACTCCCAGAATTATGGGAATGGAAATATTGACATTTTCTTTGATGAGTGCTATTTCTGGCTTTCATTTTTCTTTGAACACCAGAAACTTGGATCTCTTAATCTCTGCTCCTAGATGATAGGAGCCTTGGCTGTGCATTGCTTAAGTACTCGGCTGCTAGCTGAGAGGCCTGTGGATTTGAACCCACCAACCACTCCATGGGAGAAAGAAGTGGCAGTCTGCTTCCATAAAGATTACAGCCTTGGAAACCCCATGGGGCAGTTCTCTTTCCTGTAGGATCACTATGAGTCAGAATCTACTTGATGATACTGGGTATAACTCGTAGATGACAGGTCCCTGGATGGTGCAAATAGTTTGTTCTCGACTAAAGGTTGGTAGTTCAAATCCACCAGCAGTGCTGCAGAAGAAAGATCCTAACATCTGCTTCCATAAAGATTACAGCCAAGAAAACCCTGTGGAGCAGTTCTGCTCTGTCATGTGGGATCGCCCTGAGTTGGAAGCAACATGACGGCAACGGGTTTGGTTTTTTTTTTGTTTTTTTGCTTACTCCTAGATGAGTAGAAAGTCTCTACAAGAAAATATTGAAGTTTGGAAGTCAATAAAGTTTAGATGTGGACATGTTTCATGATGATTAGAAGGAAAAATATAAATGATTGTCATTGTTTTCTTTCCTCTTATCATGAAAAGAAGAGTTTTACTGAGCCAGAATTAGATCCCCACGTATTTTTATTTGCTCTGCTAGCACAGAAAAGCTTATGGACAACTTATAATTGCCTGAGTGCCCAAAGGTTATGGCTCAATCACTCAGGCTACTGGTCACGCCAAGTTGCAAGCCTGAGAATAGTCAGAGAGGTCTGGGATCTTTCTTCATGAAGGCAAAATGGCTTATTGCTAGATTTGGAGAAAAAACAGAGTGAAAGGGAAATGTTATTGAGTGTACTTAGTGAGAAACATTATTTATATCTGACAGTAGCACATTTTTAATAATGAGGCCAGCAGGGAAAAGACAGCACGCAGGAAAGACCTTACAGGGAGAGCTCTGCTTGGCGAACCAGCTCAGCTGTTGTGAAGTGGACCCAAAAGTCCACAGGGGAGTAAAGAATACTAGATTTTAAAAATGCAGTGTGCAGCATTTGCTTTCATTTTAAGGAGAAAAGAAAAAATTGCTAGTGTCAACTCCAACCACTGACTTGATCTCATATCTACAATTCATTTTTTCTTAGTAGCTAACATCTATCTGAGTTCTTTCTTAATTGAGCTTATTTTTTTTCAATTGTTAAAATATGCACTGCCATTCTTTAATAAAAGGGATTTTTTTTTTTGCCAAAAGATAATATTAACTTGCCTCATATGGAATGGCCAATATTCTATTTTTGATCCCAAAACAGGCACATTAAATTGTTTAGGCTTATACAGTACCTCTAAGTAATTAGGACATGATAGGTTTAATAAACAATTGGCTGCTAACCAAAAGATCAGCAGTTCAAACCCACCAGTGGCTCCATAGGAGAAAGATGAGACAGTCTGCTTCCATAAAGATTTACAGCCTTGGAAACACTATGGGGTAGTTCTACTCTGTCCCATAGGGTTTCTAGGAGTCAGAATCAACTTGATGGCAGTGGGTTTGGTTTTGGTATCCCTAGCACCTAGAACAGTACCTGCATACAGCAGGGTTCAGTAAAAATTTGTCAAATAAATGAATGAAAACTCATATTTACTGTACATACACTATGTACCAGGCACCTTAATTTATTTAGTTAACTACAACTTTTAGGTGAAAAGAGATCATGAATGGGCACCACGAGGGGTACATGGAAAAAGGGGCCATGATGGCTCATCCTCTTTTGTTGTGATGGTAGTTAGTAAGTGCTGATTAGTGGTGAGACAAATGTCTTTTGTTTGTTTTTTGTTTTTATTTTTTATTGTGATTTGGGTGAAAGTTTACAGAGCAAACTCATTTTTCTATACAGCATTTTATACACATTTTGTCTCATGACATTGACTGCAATTCCCCACAACATAACAGCTGTCTTCCTACTTCCTCCCCATAGTTACATCTTCCCTGTGTCCTTCCCTCTCATGCACTCCCACCATCCCCAGCGGTCTCCCTGTGCAAACACTGCCTTTCTGTTCTCATATGATTAAAAGCTCCAAGTAGTGTATCTACAACAAATATCTTTTTAAAATGCAAATGTGAGTAGCTTTCTCCATCTTCTCACCAACTATTCCCCTGAGACACTGCCCAGTGACTGCACAGTGTGGACCCCAAAGTGAGGGAGCTAGGGAGAACTCTCTCCTTCACTCTACTCTAGGTTTGAACCTAATGGACCAAGTATCCAACAATCCAGGGTGAAGTCTCAGCGGTCAGAAGAGTGTGTGACAAGAGCAAACACTAAACTCACTGCCATTGAGTCAATTCCAACTCATAGCGATCCTCATTGGGTTTCCAAGGTGGTAAATCTTTATGGAAGCAGACTGCCTAATCTTTCTTCTGCAGAGAGGCTGGTGATTTTGAACCACCAACCTTTTGGTTAGCAACAAAATACCTTAACCACTACACCACCAGAGCTTCTTATGTGACAAGACAGTAGCATTAAATTATAAATCTCCATAAGGAGAATAATTGCAAAACTGAGCAGATGTTCATGATGGTTATAGTTTTTAATTAATTTTTTAAACCCTCACAGTGGCTTTACTATTTGGAATCCTCCTTTTGCTCTCAATATTCAAATTCATCATTCCCAGGAGGACTATACTTTTACCCTAGAAAGACTAGCTCTTTGAATCATACCCCATAGTAATGTTCATTATATTTTCCTGCCAAGCAAGATCAGCTTTGAGCTGGCTTAGGAAGAAGTGAAGTTGAAGAACATATGTCATGTCCTCCTTTTCTTCTCCCCATGTTATCTGTCATAGCTGCCGGCTTTCACCTCTTTGCTGATCATTAGTTTGAATGTGTCTACCATGAATAAATCCTTCATTTTGATGCTTTAACAAAAGGAAAAAAGATATCTCCTCCTGTGAGTACAAAACAGCCAGGCTTCACAACATGAACAAGAACTTCAAAATTATTGCCAGTTCCTTACATGCAGATAATTCTTCTAGAATTGCAGTTTTTCAGTCCAAATTATACTTGAAAAACTACCAGCTCCCTAGAATAAACTCTATGCAATGTCCAGCTCCTACCTCCCCCGCAATAACAGGAAGAATACGGCTTCATATTTCTCCCTTGAAAGGCAATGCAGTTTAGTTGATAAGAGATCAGAGCAAACACTGGAAAACCTGGCTGGATTTATGACTCTACTTCTTGGATACTACACTTTTGCCATACTTCTCCCCTCTCCTTCCTTCTCTCTTCTCTCTCTCCTCTCCTCCCTCTCCCTTTGCTTTCCTTTCTTCTTCCCTTCCTTTCCCTCTCCACTCCTTCCTTCCCCTTCTCTCCTCCTCTCCTCTCTCCTCCTCTCCTCTCTCCTCCTCTTCCTCTCTTCTCTCTCCCCTACTTTCCCACCCCCTTCCCAACCCTCCTCCTTTCCTTATCTTCTCTTTCTATCTCTCCCTCTCCTTCATTCTAAAGTAAAATCTCAGTTATAAATTCATACTAGGGCTAACGATAGCAAGTGTGAGCAAGAATGGGGATCAACTGGACCTCTCAGACATTCCCGATAGAAGGGTAAAATGTAACAACCACCTTGGTAAAGAGTTTAGCAGTTTCTTATAAAGTTGAAACATGACCTATCCTATGACCCAGTCATTCTACTCTACTCTATTTGCTCATGAGAAGTGGAAACTTAAGTCCAAAAAAAGACTGTACAGATGTTCGTAGCAGCTTTTTTCATAATATCCCCAAACTAGAAACAACACAAAAACCCATCAACAAGTGATGAATGGATACACAAATTATGGTATGTTCATGCAATGGATTACCACTCAGCAATAAAAAGGAATGAACTGCTGAAACCTGTGCAACTTGAATCTCACCAACACTATGTTGAGTGATAGAAGGTAGACACAAAACAGCACATACAATATGGTTTTCATTTATATAAAATTCTAAACATAAAATTAATCTATGATGATATAAATAAGATCACTGTTCCCTGGGACCACAGCGATGGCAATGATGAAGGGAGATTGCCTTAATGGGTGTGTTAGGCTGGGTTCTCTAGAGATGCAAAACCGGTAAAGTTTAGAGAGAAAGAGAGAAAAATTTATCTTAGGAAACATGGCTCACACACTAATAGAAGCTGGCAAGTCCCAAGTTTCTAGATCAAACATCAAACTGGAAGCTTTTCCCAACTCACACAGCTGCAGGGGTTGACAAGCTCAATGTTGGCAGGCAATATACTGGCTGTTGACTCCAACACATGACAAATGCAAGATCACAAGGCCAAATGATGGATTGTTCACTCATGGACAGTTGTAGGCAGCACAACAGAATCCAGATCCACAGAAGAGTCTCTCATTTTCCCAAGATGTAAATATATATACTGGAAGCAGGCCACATCCCTAGGGAAACTCCCTTTCAATGGATTGGCTGCTAAAAACTGATCTCATCATGGGAATAACCACATCACAACTGCTTAAACCATTCAGAATCATGGTCCAGCCGAGTTGACATACAACCGCAACTATCACAGTCCACCCCTTGTCAACTTGGCAGTTGTACACATTTCCTTAACCACATATAATCTCTAAATAAGGACAATTATAAAGTCATATTTGCACCTAACTTGAAACACTAACACGTACAACTGAAACACAGTAACCCTGTTTATATTTCATAGTTTATAACAGAAGAAAACAAAAATATTTGATGCACACATACAGTGAAGAAATATAACAATCAAAGTCCTTGTTTCTGCAACTGGTCACGTGATCATAGCTGATATTCAGAACTACCTTCTTCCACCACCCATTCCATATTTCCCTTGCCTTTAGCAAGCACCTCAGCTTTCGTGGTTCTTCACCTGGTGGGGTGATGCAAACCTTTATTCCTGAAGGGTCTGGGCCATTAATAGACATACCAGAATTGGGTTGCTGTAGTTTTACATTGACTTTAATCACAGGGCATGGTAGTACTTAGACATGTCCTAAAGAATCTCCTGTATTGCAGATATATTCTTCTTTACCTCCATTATGTAATAGCAATCCAATTTCCCCTTGGTAATCAAGATCTATCACATCAGACAGTACAGTAATGCCTTCCTTTGTCTGTTGATCCAGAGGCATGAGGAAGCCAAAATGGCCAGGTGTCATTTTTAACTTCCAGTTCAATGCAATCAGTATTGTGTCTCTAGGTGGGAGTGTACCTCCCTTTGGAACTAAGATCTCCAGACCTGCAGAGCATAGGGTAGTAGGGACAGGAAGCAAAAATTTTCTGAGTGGGTCACTAGGGGTAATAGTGAGTGGTACCACTCCTGTTTCCATCCCTTTGTTCCTGGACCCATAAATCCTGGCTGTTGGAGAAACAACACCATATATTGGACATTGATTTAGAGCATATGCAGCCTCCTGGAGAACATTGCCCCAACCCTTCAAGGTATTATCACCTAGCTGGAGCTGTAATTGTGTTTTTAGTAGGCCATTCCATCGTTCTATCAAGCCAGCTGCTTCAGGATGATGGGGAACATGGTAAGGCGAGTGAATTCCATGAGCATAGGCCCATTGCCGCATTTCATTTGCTGTGAAGTGAGTCCCTTGATCCAAAGCAATGCTGTGTGGGATACCATGATGGTGGATAAGGCATTCTGTAAGTCCACAGATGGTAGTTTTGGCAGAAGCATTGCATGCAGGGAAGGCAAATCCATATCCAGAATAAGTATCTATTCCAGTAAGAATAAAATGCTGTCCTTTCCATGATGGAAATTGTCCAATGTAATCAACTAGCCACCAGGTTGCTGGCTGATCACTCCGAGGAATGGTTCCATATCACGGTCTCAGTGTTGGTCTTTGCTGCTGGCAGATTGGGCACTTAGCAGTGGCAGTAGACAAATCAGCCTTGGTAGGTGGAAGTCCATGTTGTTGAGCCCATGCATAACCCCCATCCCTGCCACAATGGATACTTTGTTCATGAGCCCATAGGGCAATGACAGGAGTAGCTGGGGCAAAAGGATGACTGGTTTCCACAGAACCACCTGATTGTTAAAGTCCTCCACTGCTGAGGTCGGTCACCTTTTGGTGGGCATTCACATGAGACACAAATATCTTTACTCCTTTGGCCCATTCAGAGAGATCTATCCACGTCCCTCTTTCCCATACATCCTTGTCACCAATTTTCCATTTATGCTCCTTCCAGGTCCCAAACCATCCAGCTAAGCCATTGGCCACAGCCCATGAATCCATATAAAATTGTACATCTGGCCATTTCTTGTTCCATGCAAAGTGAACAGCTAGATGCATGGCTCAAAGTTCTGCCCACTTCTAGGATTTCCCTTCACCACTCTCCTTCAGGGAAGCCCCAGAAAGGGGCTGCAGTGCTACTGCTGT
>NW_006922568.1:94301-94919 GCF_000298275.1 Orycteropus afer afer
ATGGTGAGGCATTCAGTCTCTACTGAAGCCCAGTAACAAGACAAAAGCTGTTTCTCAAAAGGAGAGTAGTTATCTGCAGAGGATGGTAGGGCTTTTCTCTAAAATCCTAAGGGTCTGTGTTGTGATTCACCAATAGCGTCCTGCCAAAGACTCCAAACATCATCTCTATCTGCTACAGACACTTCAAGCACCATTTGATCAGCTGGATCATATGGCCCAAGCAGTTTATAAGTATGGTAGTTTGTATGTAAGGCTGTTCACATTTGTTAAAACTCATCAACTATCCACTTCCTAGGTATGCATTTCTGTGTCTGTAAATTATATTTCAATAAAGTTGATTGTTGAAATTATAATGTAAATTATATTTCAATAAAGTTGAAAATTCATACTGGGGTCTAGGCAAGTGTTTAGAAAATATGTTTTGCACAGGCTATAATACAATAGTGGATCCCATATCAACCTTTCTGTAAGTTCATCGGTAGAATAGAGGATGTGGGTTGAATCAGTAAGGACGTGGATGTGCTGGTGAAACTCCTGCTATCTGCACCATTAAAGTCAACGGACATTCACTGAGTACTTTAAGCTGCATGACAATATATTAGGCATTGGCAATACAAA
>NW_006922568.1:95379-100235 GCF_000298275.1 Orycteropus afer afer
ATCTCCTCAGTAGCTAGCATCCAAAACCAAACCCACTGCCATTGAGTCGATTCCAACTCATAGCAACCCCTATTGGATTTCCAAGGCTGTAAATCTTTATGGAAGTAGATTGCCTCATCTTCCTCTCACAGAGCAGCTGGTGGGTTTGAACAGCTGACCTTCTAGTTAGCAGCCAAAAGCCTCACCCACTATGCCACCAGAGCTCCCTTCAGTGAGTACCATAGGGTCATACATACTGCCTACTTAATACTCAGGAATGTCACAACAAACTATCAGATGTGTTATTTATATGATTTCTAAACACTCTGGGAAGAATTTTGAGGGGGACTTTTAAATGGATTAGCAAACATTCAGATTAAGACTCTTACACAAAGAAGTTGGGACAAGGTTACTTTCCTTTCACTGGTAAGGATGTCCAGGAAAGTAGGACAAAAGCCTAACTTGAAGGTTAAGCCAAAGACAGCATCCACTTTGAGACACAGAGGTGAAAAATATGAGAGATAGTTATAGAATAGTCAAGGGGAGAACTATGCAGAATACCTTTGTAGGGTTTTTGTCTTAGGTCTTTATTAAAGGGAGTTGTTGAACTAAATGGGTAAATAGAGTAGGTAATCTCAGTGGCTTCACACAATAAAAGTTTATTTCTTCCTCAAAGTGCTATGCAGATATTTCTGTTTGGCCAGCTCTTTTGGGTCATTGTCCTTCAAGTGATGACTTAGGGATCCAGGTGTTTCCATTTTGTGACTTCAAGGTAGTTCTGGAGAGATGAGAACACAGAAGATTATGTAGAATGTTTGTGGATTAGGCCTGGAAATGGCTTACATCAATTCTGCCCACATTCCATGGATCAGGACTCAATCACATGATCTCATTTAGATCTTTTCCAGCACGGAAAAGAGCCAGATTAGTGAACAATAGTCTTGACTATAGCAAGGCTTCTGCAATGTACCACGTTCACAAGTTCTTAGTGTGAAGTGTGGTGCAGAGCACAGACCAGATACTATTTTAATGGTGTGCTCAACAGGAGTTTGTTACTCACAAAATAAACACGACAGGGATGAACAGAACAGCAAACATCATCAACCAATTTTCCCTGAGGTCAGGCCATCATCCCAGGGTGGAACATTACAATCACATACAAGCATGCCCCACTTCACACCATGAGTAAGGAACCCCAAAGACCCTCTGTCCTGAGGGTAACATACAGTGAAACCTGTGAGATCCAAAGCTCGATGGGACTTCCTTGATTTTCTGAGTCTTGCAAGTTTTCTTCCTTTGATGGTGTAGTCTTACCACTTTCTAGCACTCATTTTAGTTAAAAATAGTTGAGTTTTCCATCACTGACAGGTTTCTTGCACCTTAACAGGTTCCAACTTTTGCAAGTTTTACTGTACTAGCAAGCTACAATGATTACATGCCAAACGGCACATACAGAAAGAAATAGAAGGGGATAATAAAAGAGGAAAGCGTCCCTGTGAGCAAGGACATTACTTGTTGCCCCCTGCTTAGGGTGTGTGCCCATCTCCTAAACGACTACTCTAGACTTCCTGGTGTCAGTGAACAATCTTTCCTCCTTCAGCCCACTCAAGATAGACAAATGTTTCAGGTCTCGGGGCAATCATCTACCCCTAAGGCACATACTTTGTGTCCATTAGTTGCTATCATGTCCATTAGTAACTATGGAGACGGTAGCAAGCAATTACAGTACAGCACACCTGGGCACCCAGAAGCTACCTATTGAGTGGTTGGAGAACTATAAAGGTTCAATGCTTAATTACCTAAGGGTAGCTGAAAAAGATGCCATAAAATGGGGGTGGGGTAGTAAAGCTGCCTTCTCTGTGAGCAGAAAGTGCTGTGCTTCTCAGTGGGACTAGGTGAGCAAATAACAGTTGAGACCAGAAGAGCAGTCCTATGCCAAAAATGCCAGGTGACTCAAGAACCAGAGAGAAGTAGCAGAGTTCTGTAGTGGAAATAACTTCGCCAAAGACCAGATAAAATGGCCCTTATGCTTTAGGGGGAATCCCTGGGTGGTGCAAATCATTAACGCCCTTGGCTGCTAACCCAAAGGTCTGAGGTTCAAGTCCACCCAGAAGCACCTCAGAACGAAGGCCTGGTGATCTATTTCTAAAAAATCAACCATTGAAAACCCTATGGAGCACAGTGCTACTCTGACACACATGGGATCGCCACTGAGTAGGAATCTACTTGATAGCAACTAGTTTTATGCTTTAAGAGTTCTGGTGGTGTCATGGTTAAGGCATTTGGCTGCTAACCAAAAGGTTGGTGGTTTAAACCCACCAGCCGCTCTGTGGAAGAATGATGAGGCAGTCTGCTTCTGTAAAGATTTACAGCCTTGGAAACCCAATTGGAATCTCTGTGAGTTGGAATCAACTCGATGGCAGTGAGTTTGGGGCTTTTTGTTTGTTTTGTTGGTTTTGTGCTTTGAGGACCCTGGAGTTGGTGCATTGCTCAGAGCAGTAGAAGTTTGGATTGGGTTGACTTGATTGTATTGAATTGGTAGATACAGTTTCAGAGTTTAACTGGCAGCTCTAGCCAGATACCAAACCAAACCAAATTCACTGCCATCAAGTCAGATCCGACTCACAGTGACCCCTCCTTGAGTTTCCAAGCCAGTATCACTATGGAAGTAGATTGCCCAACCTTCCTTCCAAGGAGTGGCTGGTGGGTTAGAACCACCAGCCTTCTGGTTAGCAGTCAAACGCCTTAGGCACTATGCCACCAGAGCTCGCTATCTCACTAATTATTAGTTGAAGTCTTGTATTTTTCCTCTGTTTAATATAGACTAAAATTAAGAGACACAGGCTAACAGGAAAAAAAAATCTGCTAAGAACCAGATAGGGGACAAAGTTATGATAACTTCTTGGCCACAGCCAAACACCCTGAAACACAGCCAAACACCTTGAAAGAATGATTCACTGGGCCTGCAGCCTCAGGACTGTGGCCGCAGGGGACATCAAGCTCAACTGGCATGAGTTACTACCCAAAAATATTGTTCTACATCCTACTCTGGTGAGTATCAACTGGGGTCTTAAAAGCTTGAGAGCAGCCATCTAAGATGTAACACTTGGTCTCTCATCTGGAACAAAGAAGACTGAAGAAAATCAAAGACACATGGAAACACTTAGTCCAAGGGACTAGTGAACTATGCAAACCTTGGCTTACATGATCCTGAAACCAGAAGAACTGGATGGTGCCCAGCTACCACTGTCAACCACTGGAAAAATAATCAAAACAGGAGATCCTGGAGAGAGTAGGAGGAAAATGTGGAACAAAACACAGAATCATAAAGAAGACCAGGCTTACTGGTCTGATGGAAACTGGTGAAATCCCTGAGACTGTGGCCCCTGGTCACCCTTCAGGCCTGGAATTGAACTCACTTTCGTGACTTCCAGCCAAGCAATGGACAGGTATACAAGGTGTGGTAGTTCTGTTTGTGTGTCAGCTTGGCTGGGCCTGGTTGAGTGGCTGGGCAGCTGGATGTAGTATTCCCTATGATGAGACTGGTAATCAACTCCATGGTGGAATCTACTATGAGCAGCTGAGTAGCTGCCTTAGAGATATGGTCTGCTTCCTGTATATAAGAAGGAGCCTTGGAAAATGGTCTCTAGCTTATGGCACACTTGAACCCTGCATGTAGCCATGTCGTTCATCCTGCTATGCTCTGCCAACCTTAGAACTTTCAATGGACTTGAATTAATGGCCTGCCATGTGGTTTGGTAACATCAGGGCTATGCATTTTTATTTGTCAGCGTTTGGCTTGTCAGTCTCAGCAGCCAGCAGCTGTCTGTGTGAAGAAAAGCCTCTAGCTCCAGTGGGCCAGGAGCAGGAGGCAGAGTTGAAGCCCAAGATTGAGGGGATTTCACCCAGCCCCTAGAGCCTGGCACTTTGAACTGAGATTTAAAGCCTCCAAACTTAGGATCCAATCCTTAGGATTCCAGGGACCTAAGAACAGGCAGCGAGGCAGGAAGCAGGGAGAGGACAGAAAAGGCAAAGGGGACCGGGACAGATCGAGGAGTCAGCCGCAGGGACCCAGGTGAGGAGAGGAAACGCAGGCCATGCCCCACAAGCAGCCAGGCAGGAAGGCAGGGACAGGACAGAAAAGGCAAAGGGGATAGGAGCAGATGGGGGAGTCAGTCACAGTGACCCAGGTGAGGAAAGGGAACCAAGGCCACCCACCACAAGCAGTGAGGTGGGAAGCAGGGAGAGGACAGAAAAGGCAAAAGAGACTGGAAGAGATTGAGGAGTTAGCTGCAGGGATCTAGGTAAGGGTGGTTGGAGGGGTTTCCAACAGCGAAGGGAGACAAACTTGTCTGTCGGTTTGTCCTACTGTGGTGACGTGTTGCTGTGAGACTTGAGGCTGTGCTACTGGTGTTTCAAACCCAGTGGGGTACACCTATTGCACAGGTATCAGCCCGGCTTGCAGACTGAGACAAACTAGGAAGAAGGAGGAGGCCATCCACTTTTCAAAGAATTGGCCAGGGAAAACCTTATGAATAGCAGAAAAACACTGTCTGATACATTACTGTGCAAATTTATGAATAGTCCAGAAACATTGTCCAATACAGAGGAGGAAGATGAGTCACTTAGCTTAGAAAGCTCTCAAAGTAGGACTGGGAAAGAGCTGCATTATTAGAGTAAAATCAGCCTTACTCATATGGATAAGGTAAAGCTTTCGAGACCTCCATTTGCTGACATGGCACCACTCAAACTGAGGAGAAACAGCGGCAAACGTCCATTAATCATCAGAACATGGAATGTACGAAGTATGAATCTAGGAAAATTGGAAGTTGTCAAAAAGGAAATGGAATGCATAAAGATTGATATCCTAGGCATTA
>NW_006922568.1:118113-122224 GCF_000298275.1 Orycteropus afer afer
TCCAACTCAAGGTGACCCTAGGTACGACAGAACGAAATGTTGCTGAATTATCCTCACAATCATCAGCATGTCCAAGTCCATCATTGTGGCTATTGTGCCAGTCCATCTCACCAAGAGTCTCCTTCACTCTGGCTGGCCTTCTGCTTCACCAAACATTATGTTCTCCTCTAGTGACTGATCTTTCCTGATAGCATGGCCAAAGCAAACGAGTCAGACAATGTTCTGTTGTGATCCATCAAATTTTCATTGGCTGATTTTTGGAAGTAGGTTGCAGGCCTTTCTTCCTAGTCTTAGTCTGGAAGCTCTGCTGAAATCTGTCCATCATTGTTGACCCTTGCTGGTATTTGAAATACAAGTGGCATAGTTTATAGCATCACAGTAGCATACCAGCCACCACAGTACAACAAACTGATTCATTTAAATTAAAATGCATAAATAGAGTGTCAGTGGGGAGGTGGAATGGGAGTGAGGGCCAAGAATGAAGGGAGAAAACAAAAGTAAATAATAAAGAGATAACAAGTAAATATAAAAGGGAAGAGGTTTGCACAGATGGAGATGATAATGTGCTATGAACTGAGGAAAATGATGAATTCAGTTCCAACATGAGGTTCAATATTTGGCAGGATATGTAGAAATCTCTGTGAGTGGAGTTGCGATATGCATTTAAGGCCTCAGATCATTCCTCTGCACATCAGCTATATCTTTAATTCCGAAGCATTTTTACTCTAGCAGTTCCACGATTTGGTCATGCTTCTCTTTCTAGCCTTATTCCTGCTGCTCTCAACCCCAATCACCCTGCCTTGCACTGTGCCATCCGGTAACACAGTAAATGTCATGATGTTTCCCACCTCCAGATCTTTATTCATGCTGTGTCTTCTGCCTGGAATATTCTTTTTATCATTCTTCACCTGGCTAACTCCTATTTATTCTTTTCAACCAAGCTCAGGAGCCATATCATCAGGAAAGTGTTTCTGACCCCTCTGGCTCAGTTAAGTTCACCCATTGGCTTTCAAGCACTGGGCTCTTTGGTCATACTATATTATACTGAAAGCAATGATTTGTGTGATTTTCAACCTCTCCAGCACAAGGACCCACTCCTTTTGTACCTTAGCAACTATCAATATTGCACTTGGAATTCAATAGGTTCTCAGTAAGTGAACTGAACTTAAAGTAGATGTGATAGGGCTGAATCAACACTAGGAATCTTATGTATGTATTCGTTCACTTATACAAGACCTTGTTCAGAAAGGACTTAAGGCAGCACTTGAGAATTAAACTTCAGAGAGAAGGTGGAATTTCACTGGAATTAACACACGACCACAGCAAACCATCAGGATCCATCATGGCTGCCTCCCTGGACAAACAAGGATGCAGAGTGAAGACTGCAGTTCTGGCTGTGGCTGTTCAGTATATGTTCTCCATCCCAGCCTGCTACTGCCATCTCCAGGGGACTGGTTGATTTTCACCCAGATGCAGGGCTCCCAGCTGAAGGGAAATTCACAGCTCCGAATTAAAATCACCGTCAATGAGCCAAAAGATAGCTCATTTTTCCCTTTTCTCTTCCAAGTCTCTGAGAGAAGTGTTACATCTTCTGTATCTTCCAGTCAGGTAGAGACTAGAAACTATTTTACTGAGTCTCCTCATTTACACCAAATAATTTCTGAATTTATAGCTTCAGAAGAAAACTCCTAAAATCCAGACTGCCTTTAGCAAACCAGGGAGTTGCATGATGGTTTTAATGTAGAAAACTGGAAATTTCGTGTCTTAAAAGATTCACAAACTCACTATTCAGAAAATGTTTGCAGCTATAGTCATGCACCTCCTCACAGAAAGGAAAATAAACATCTTACTTAAATTAGTTATTATGTAAGAGTAAAGAAAGCTGGAACTCCTAGGCTAAAATGAGCTTGTCTTCAGAAAATCGTCATAAAGTCTTTGTTTTAACAAACCATGTTATATTTGCTTCTTGTTGTTGGGTGCCGTCAAGTTGGTTCAGACTCAGAAGCTCCATGTGCAACAGAACAAAACACAGCCCAGTCCTGTGCCATCCCCACAACTGTTGCTGTTTGAGCCCATTGCCATAGCCACAGTGTCAATCCATCTCTCTGAGGGTCTTCCCCTTTTTTCACTGACCCCCTACTTTACGAAGCTTCATGTCCTTCTCCAGACACTGGTCCCTCCTGACAACATGTCTAAAGTTCAAGAGAGGAAGTTTTGCTTTCCTCACTTCTAAGGAGCATTCTGGCTCTGAACTTCTCCCATGACAGATCTGTTCCTTCAGGCAGTTCATGGTATGTTTGCTTAATAATGGGATAATATAATTTGATAAATTCTGAAATTTAATTGGCTAAAAAAAACCTTGCCTATATTTGTGCATCAGGGTTGTATCCTTTCATCATTAACTTATTCAATCTGTATGCTGAACAAATAATCCAAAAAGGTGGACTATATGAAAAAGAATGTGGCATCAGGATTAGAGGAAGAATCATTAACAACCTGCGATATGCTGATGACAAAACTTTGCTTGCTGAAAGTGAGGATGACTTGAAGCACTTACTGATGAAGATTAAAGAATACAGTCTGCAGTATGGATTACATCTCAATATAAAGAAAACAAAAATCCTCACCACTGGACAAATAAGCAGCATCACAATAAATGGAGAAAAAAATTGAAGTTGTCAAAGACTTCATATTACTTGGTTCTACAATCAACATCAATGGAAGCAGCAGCCAAGACATCAGATGATGTAGTGCACTGGGCAAATCTGCTGCAAAAGACCTCTTTCAAGTGCTGAAGTGCAAAGAGGTCTCCTTGAAGACTAAGGTATGCCTAACCCAAGCCATGGTATTTTCAATTGCCTCATGTGCATGTGAGAGCTGGACAATGAATAAGGAAGACTGAAGAACTGATGTTTTTGAGTTGTGATGCTGGCAAAGAATACTGAAAGTACCATGGACTGCTCAAAGAACTAACAAATCTGTCCTGGATGAAGTGCAGCCAGAGTGCTCTTTGGAAGTGAATATGGCCAGACTTCGTCTCACCTACTTTGGTCATGGTGTCAGCAGGGACCATTCCCTGGAGAAGGATATCATGCTTGGTAAAGTGGAGGGTCAATGAGAAAAGGGAAGGGCCCTCAACAAGATGGTTTGACACAGTGGCTGCAACAATGGGCTCAGGTATAGCAAGGAACGTGAGGCTGGCACAGGACCGGGCATGTTTAATTCTGTTGTACATAGGGTCACTATGAGTCAGAGGCAATTCAGTGGCACCTAACAACAACAACATTATGAAGTACTGTCTCAGAAAGTGTCACATAATCAGGAAAGTAATTGGGACTAGAGCAGGATTTCTCAGCTTCCGTACTACTGACATTTTGGGCTGGGTAATTCTTTGTTGGGATGGGGCTAGGGGATGTTCTGTGCATTGTAGGATGTTAAGCAGCACCTCTTGACTTCTACCCAGTAGATCTCAGTAGCACTCACTCACTCTCACTTGTGACAACCAAGTATGTCTCCAGACATTGACAAATGTCCCCTCAAACTCACTGCTATCAAGTTGATTCTGACTCATTGTGACTCTCATTGGGTTTCCAAGGTTGAAAATCTTTACAGAAACCGACTGCCTCATCTTTCCTCCACGGACTGGTTGGTGAGTTCTAACCAGACCTTTTTGGTTAGGAGTGAAATGCCTCAACCCCTCTATACCACCAGAGCTCCTTAATGTCCCCCAGTAGGGTGCAAAAATCACCCCAGTTGAGAACCACTATATTAGAGGGAGAGACACCAAGTTGCTCACCAGTAAGGTGCAGCCGGTAAATTAGAACATGAGACACAGGCCTTCTCTATAATCCAAACCCCAATGGTTTAATTTTTTTAATTAAAAGGTGTCAGATTTTGCCAATACTATATTTTGGGGAAGATTCTTTTCTTAATAGTATCTTAAAATCTCTACAAGAGATCTCTGACAGCAGAAGTCTATTGTTCAATTATGAATATATTCTTGCATTAGAAAAACTGACCCTTCAATTTTGGCTTCTAACAGAATACTATGGTGCTCTTGTGGTGTAGTGGTTAAGGCATTTGACTGCTAACCAAAAGGTCAGTGGTTTGA
>NW_006922568.1:122804-128916 GCF_000298275.1 Orycteropus afer afer
TTCAAAGTGCCAGGCTCTAGGGGCTGTGTGAAAGCCCCTCAACCTTGGGCTTCAGCTCTGCCTCCTGCTCCCAGCCCACTGAAGCTAGAGGCATCTCCTCACTCAGGCAGCTACTGGCTGCTGAGGCTAACAAGCCCAAGGTTGACAAATAAAATGGGACAGTCCCAATGTTACCAAACCACATGGCAGGCCATTAACTCAAGTCCACTGAAAGTCCCAAGGTTGGCAGAGCATGGGCAGCTGCTGAACAACGACACGGCTACATTCAGGGTTCAAGCATGCCATAAGCTACAGATCATTCCCAAAGCTGTTTCTTATATATGGGAAACAGACCACATCCTTAAAGCAGCTACTCAGCTGCCTGTGGTAGGTCCCTCCATGGAGCTGATTGACAGTCTCATCCTGGGGAATAACTACCACCAGCTGCCCAGCCACTCAACCAGGCCCAGCCAAGTTGACACACAAACTTTACCACCACACTTGATTAGAAATAACTGGAATTTTAAATGCAACAACTAATTATGAAGTGCCTGTGGTAAGCAGAACAATGCCTTTCAATTCCTAGAGTGGTATGGATTCCTGCTTTTTCTAGAGCCTACTTGTCAGTTTTTTTCTAATTTGATGGGCAACCTCATATCCTTCCAATAAAGGTGCTTTTCATTAAAGTTTACAAGAGTCACTTACTTTGCTTACAAATAATAATAATAATAATAATAAACAAAACTCTACCTGATACTGAGCATTTGAGAGACTTACTTGTTGAGAACCCAAACTGGACATTGTCTTTACCACTAAATGAAATGCCATAGAACAGGCAGAATACAGAAGGCTGGTCAGAGAACAGGCAGAGTTCATACTGAAAGGAGGCTAAAGACTGCAGAGCCATGCAAATAAAATGAATCTACAGTCTGATGATAATCAGGAGCATTTGGGCAAGTAGACAACTTTTCTTTAGCAATTACTGTTGCATAGACTATGTATCTAGGCTGAACTTTGAGTACTAACTCAACCAGCCTGACATCCACTGGCATGGACACAAATAGTAAGAGATGTACCAAACCTAAACAGTCCAAGAGGTGAAGCGAGGATCCTACTGTTCATAACTATCCTTGTGTTATTTTCACGGACTGCTATAGATAAGATGCCCTGGTGGTGCGATAGTTAAGCACTTGGCTACTAACTGAAAGGTTGGTGGTTTGAACCCACCAGCGGCTCTGTGAGAGACAAGATCAGGTGATATGCTCCTGTAAAGATTTTAGGCTAGAGAACCCTATGGGGCAGTTCTACTCTGTCATATAGTCACTATGAGCCAAAATTGACTTGCAGCACCCAGCTGTCATAGATAGCTATCTCAATCTGGCAGATTTTATTGACCACTTCAGTCAAGGTGTTGTTGACACCATTGACAAATCAAATAAGGATTACCTTCACAAGACTGCAACCTTCCAAAAACCAAACCCATTGTTCTTGCACCAATTCCGACTCACAGCAACCCTATAGGGGAAAAGAGAACTGCCCCATAGTATTTCCAAGGCAGTAATTTTTATGGGAGCAGACTGCCACATCTTTCTCCCACAGAGCTGCTGGTGGGTTTGAACTGCCAACCTTTGAGTTTGTAGCTGAGCTCTTAACAAATGCACCACCAGGGTTCCTCTACTGCCACCTTAATAGGGCTCATTTCTTTTATGCCTTCTATATAAAAGTAGGGCACGAATAAAACTTATTTAGGATTCCCTAGGCTTCTGCAAGCCCACGCAACATTGCCATCTAAAAATGTTTCATTGGGATGCATTTTCCCTCTGCAAATATCTATTACATGTACAGACACAGATCTACAGCCTTCAATCTCTCAGTGTTATGATAAAAACTTTGAGATAATCAGCAGCTTCACTGACCTGATTTTAACAGGTCTTAAAGTCACTTTCAGTGTCAAAACTTTTTAATTACAAAAAGCTACATATTTCCAATAAATGAAATGTCAAACATTTTGAGATTGCCTGAGGCAGACTTTTTTAAGTGTTGTGGGTATTTTTAAAAAAAACTTTCCATTCGTGACTGATTCAGAGACATTAAAGTCCTTATGTACACTGTCATCACCTCCTCATCTTTTTCAACAATTTTGTCCTAGATTCAGCGTGCAGAAGACAGGTTTTACTGTCAGTCTTTAAGAATGTCACTAAGAAGTCATTCTACTTTTCTGAGCCAGCTAACTCTGTGATTGGTAGATCTTATGGAAAATCCCCTCCAGTAGCATAGTGCCTAAGGCACTTGACTGCTAACCAGAAGGCTGGTGGTTCAAACCCACCAGCCACTCCTGGGAAGGAAGGTTGGGCAATCTACTTCCATAGAGATACTGCCTTAGAAACCCAAGGAGGGGGTTGATCTGAGTCGGGGCTGGCTTGACGGCACATAACAACAACAACAACAACATGGAAAATCACCCCAAGTCTGATCTTAGACTGAATGCCATGCATTTCTAGGGAAATTAAAAAAGCAAGAGCATATTCAGATTTCGGTTTATTTTGTTTTATTACAAAATTATGTCACAGTTGGTCTGCACTTACCAGTTAACAGATTTGACTTCTCATCACAGCATATCCACTAATTAGCTATATATCTGGGATAGATTGCAAAAAACGTCCCAAATCCATTATATTTCTCTGTTACAGCTTTTCCTTTTAAAAGGTGTCACTCTACATCCTTGGAATCCTCTCTGCTGCTATGATTTGCTTTGGCCAAAAGAATGCAGTGAAAGTGGCGTTGTGTGAACTCCAAGTTCTACGTCTCAAGAGGCCTAGCTTCTCCTCTTGCTTGAACTCCAAGTTCCACGTCTCAGGAAGCCTAGTTTCTCCTCTTGCTGTTAGCAGAACCTGAAACCACTATATCAATAGGCCTGGGCTAGTTTGCTAGAGGTTAGGAAGCCATTTAGAGAGATGCCCAGCTATCCCAACCAGCACCCCAGACTCAGGAATGAGTCCAGTCAAGAAAAGCTGAGCCTGGTCAGACCATAAGGAGCGCCATCAGGATCATGAATTAATTAAATGGTTGCTATTTTAAACCACTAGGGCAGCAGTGATGGTTCCGTGGTAGAATTTTCACCTCCCATGGGGGAGACCTGGGTTTCTTTGACAATGCACCTCATCTGCAGCAATCACCTGTCAGTGGAGTCTTGCATGTTGCTATGATGCTGAACAGATTTCAGACTATGACACACTAGGAAAAAAGGCCTGGGATCATCTACTTCTGAAAATCAGCCAATGAAAACCCTAGGGATCACAACATTCCAATCTACAACTGATCATGGGAATGACATAGGATGCAGCATTTCCGTCCATGGTGCATGGGTCACCATGAGTCGAGGGCCAACTGGACAGTGGCTATCAACAACAGCAATTTTAAACCACTAAGTTTTGAGGTAGCCCTTAAGCAGATCATTTAAGCTCTCAGGGTTCTGCAAAATGAGGCAACTGAAGTAGCACTAGAATTCTCTCATTGTAAAAGCATTCATGGCAATATATTTACCACCCTATTTACTACCACTTCCCCCATCTGTACAAAGATAGTGGACATTAAATTCACAATCCCAAAATTTAAGTGTGTGAGAATGTAGCTTTCTCCCTTTCTCCTTAATTATACTTAATTTACCTATTGAGCCTCCAAGGTATCCAGCAGTATAAAATTTTATCTTGCCAATTTGAGGTAACTTAGCCATTTCTATCTTGAAACTCAGACTTTTTTTAGTAATTTAATGAAGAAGAGTTGATGCTTTGGAGTTGTGGTGTTGGCGAACAATACTGAAAGTACCATGAACTGCTAAAGAACAAACAAATCTCTCCTGGAAGAAGTGCAGCCAGAATGCTCCTTGCAAGCAAAAATGGCCAGACTTCATCTCACCTACTTTGGTCACGTTGTAGAAGACATTCCCTGGAGAAGGATATTGTGCTTGGTAAAGCAGAGGGTTGGCAAAAAAAGGGGAGAAGGCCCTCAATGAGATGGATTGACACAGTGGCTACAACAATGGGCTCAGGTATAGCAAGGATTGTGAGCCTGGACAGGACTGTCGTTCTGTTGTACATAGAGTTGCTATAAGTTGGAGCTGACTTGACAACACCTAATAACAGTATTCCCCATCTCTTTTCCCCAGGAATGAGTTATGTTCTTTCTGGGTGGCTTACTATAGATCAGGCTTCCATAAGGAGGAGGAGCTCTGGTGGCATAGTGCCTAAGGCATGTGACTGCTAACCAGAAGGCTGGCAGTTCAAACCGACCAGCCACTCCTCAGAAGGAAGGTTGGACAATCTACTTCCATAGGGATACTGCCTCAGAAACCCAAGGAAGGGTCACTATGAGTCGAATCCAACTCCACAGCAGTGCGGGGTTTTCTAGATACAGAGATCCTCTGTATTTTACCAGATTTTGTTGGAATTTAACTTGCTCATCTGGTCTTTGTCATCATGTGCTGGCATTCATTGCTAACGTCCATAATCCCAGCATGCCCTGGGATCACCAAGACCATACAACTCAGATTCTTCTCCATCCTGATCCCAGGATCCTCATGCCCGCTGGGGCTCTCTCAGATTCTTTCAGCTGCTTTCCCCACCCCAGGCTGATGTGCATGGGTCCCTGTAAGGCTGGTATCAGGCACTACTGCTGGGGGACCACTCTCAGCCTCAGCTTCCTCTGTTCTGGTACTAAATGAGAGGCTTCTCTTAGAGTCTCGCAGTCTCCTGGATACACCTAAGATGTGTGGCACAATTCCTTCTGCCCTAATATACTCCATAACTTCTCTGATGCTTGTATCACCCATTCTCACTCCAGACCCAGCCCAGAGAATGTGGGCCAGGCTGCAGGACTCTCTTAGGGATGCTCACTGAAGTCTCACTGTCACATTCCTCTTCAAACTCTTTTACTCCTTCATCCTAATGGAATCTTTACCTGCTCTGAGGCAGGCATTGTTCTTAACAGCATCATGTATTCTTATGCACTTTGTTGTTTGTGGATAAACTATGTTCTACTCCAGGTTGTAAAGGGAGTCAAGTGGGAAAAAATGCTGTCTGAAAACTCTAAAATTCTGTAAAAATATAAGGTGGCATTTCGACTAATGTCTCCATAATGAATAATACCTTCTTAGTTTGAACTTGGTCTTTATTAAAACTTTTAGGAAAAAAGAAAAGAAAATAAAACACTAAGTAGTTTACAATTGATGATCCTACAATCTCAATTTATAAAGTTGTTTGGACATGATATTCTTTAGCAAAATATTTTATTTCCTTAGGATGTGAGTCCCTTTTTCCAAAATTTGCATTAGCAAATAATAATGGCTGATATTTCTTCTGGGTATCAAAACTAGTGTTAGGCTTATTTTTGTTGCTTCTTGTGTCACATACTATTGATTATGAGACAACTCCTTCAAGAAACATTGACCACACTATTAACATATTCTGTCACAACAGTCCAAAAATTCAATGGTCTAGAATTAAAATGAGGAGGAATATGTGTGGCACTTAAATTTAGGTCAGAAATAAGGTTCCCAGGAAGTATCAGAGGAATTCTACACATTGGAAGACTCTTACATAATCTTTTCTCACTCTTGATCATACATCAAGCCATCCCTAGGCCAACTAAGTCCACAGCATTGATGTTTTATGCTTCCTCCCTCTATTGTGAACAATTTTATTCTGATATAATTTTATTTTCAAAACTCAGGTGTAGCCTTAAAACAACAACAACAAAAATTCTGAATCAAATAGGCATTTTATTACTATTGTTTGGGAAGAACTTTATTCAAAATGATGTGAGTGGTAAGACTGTCAGGATTATATATTAATTTTGAGGGTAGGAAGTTTCCGTTTCCTTTTTGGTGAAAATACACACATCAAAACATACACCATTTCAACAACTTCTACATGTGCAATTCAGTGACATTGCTTAAGATGGGCCACCTTCAATGTACCAAATGTGAGTGACCAATATGGCGGCATTGAGGATGAGAAAGACATAGAGAGGTACATGGGAGGGACAGACAACAAAGATGAACCCTTTTGCACATACAGTACTGTGTTGTCAGTGAAGGCAAACATGGGTATATGGATGGATAGATGGGTGGACAGGC